>NW_018128060.1:175416-188281 GCF_001952655.1 Monopterus albus | reverse complement strand
TATTGAATGTCTTGTCATGTCTCGTGAGTGGAAACTGTGAAACTTGCTGTCAGCAAAATACTATTATTATGTACATGGGAATAGCACAACTGATATTATCAGTGAGGCAGAAATGTTATGTGCTCAGTATGTACAAACATACTGAAAAAAATTGAATTTTCACCGGATAAAATGTGTTAACTTGCAACTTCCTGTGTGAAAAAACAGGTTACAAGCGTTACATTCTCAAGCCAGTATGAAAGCCACATAGCGTAGGTCCACAGTCCAAGCTTTGCTAGTCTCTCTCTCTCTTCCTCTCTCTATGTATATATATTTTTTCTTTTACTAGTAGAACAAATGACTACAGTTTGCGTATTGTGAGTGAGATCATTCGTAGTGATGAACCCACAGAGAAATTATTACTCAGCTCTGACACTTAGTCCATGGGCCCCTTGAGCCTTTCAGTCTATTTTGGATCATGGTTTAGTTTTCCACCCCACAACTCAACAACCTTGTTTGCAGCAGCACTAGGACGGATTTTTCTTGACAAACAGCATGGATAAAAACATTGTACACCAACTGCCCAGCACTAAACAGCAAACAGACAAGCTAGCAAACACAGTTAAACATCTAGCAAGCTAACCAGCCAAATATTTTATCTCAGGAGTTGGCGGAGACTCGTTATGCACCAACACCACTTCTTTCAGACTAATTATGAGCACAAGTATTTACATTAGAGAACTTGCCAGTACTGAGCAAGTACTTACAAATAATGCGGTGTTTCTGCTATAAAATTACCATAAAAGTGTCATGACTTTAGAGACTGTTTTTATTTTAATGAGATTTACTTTCTGATTATCATTATGTAAAATACACTTTATAACAGGTGGAGGTGCAAATTAACTTAAATCTTTGTCTGAATAAACATGCCACTGCTACCTTTCCAACTAAACATATTGTGTAACTGACTGAATTTCTGTAGACTACTACCTTAAATACCTTGTCTCTAGTCCACTGTGTGTGTGTCTATGACCAGCCCTCTCCCATTCAGAGCAGAGCTTCCAGTTACCTTCACCTTTGTTGTCATCACTTGTCTCAAAATATCCCTAGTGCAAGGTTAACATAATGTTGCCGTTAAGTGGTATTGGTATGAGTGTGAGTACAAGTACAAGTGGGTGGAATCTGGCCCAATCAACACTGGTGCATCCCCAGTGGAGACCAAAACAAATCGTACAGTACTGGACTTACATACATTTATCAGGTTGACACAAACACAAGCCCAAACAAATGCTTGTGTTACTCAGAGTTAGCTACATGTGTAAATATAGTATTTGCTAGCATGTTGGTCAGATCACCTCAATAAAGTGGCAATATGTCCATTTTAGTGTCGCAGCTTGCTCTGGTTCAAAATACACGCATGCGCTTTGCGGAGTGGCAGCAGGTTTCAGCAGCTCTGGTCCTGTCGTGTTTTCTTTCGTGGTTTTATTAAGTTTTTCAGTGTTTGCTTTGTGTTATTCTCTTGCTGTAGTCCTTAGTGCTGCTGTGCTACCAGGATACAAATTGTTACTGCGTTTTATCAAGATATGTGTGTGGTGTTTGTTTCTCATGGTGTTATGATGTTTGTTCTCCATTGCTGCTGAAACACTGAAATTTCGCCATTGAGGGATCAATAAAGTACCTACACCTACCTACCTACCTTCCACAAAGTAGCTGAATAAATTACTAGCACAGATTTAATTTTGAAACACACAACAGAGTTGTTTATTTTAGAGAACTTTGTACCAATTGAAACCATTTGCATTAATGACAAAACACAAGTTGTTTTATGATTCTTCAGATAGTTCTAGAAACTGTAGTTCAGAGTGAATTTGGCACTGGTGTGAAAAATTAAACCCTGGTGTACTGTGCCCTTTTACTATCTTTATATTCAGTGCTGTCTGTTTGGGAACCCATGAGAGAGGTGAAAAGCCTCAGGAGGCATATGGGCAGTGAAGGGTATAAACTGAATAAGTCAGAGTGTGCCTTTAAATGTGACAGCAGCTGGTGTGTGAGCCAAACAGCGATCGCTGTGCTGTCATAGCCAGGCAAATGAGACAGCATGACTATCCTGTTGCCACATAGTAAAGACAAGTCACCACACACATACATTCATGCACATGAATACACACACATTCAAAAATCATTTACAAAACAGATGTGCATGCCTGCATATCTGCAGTCACACAAAAAACATGTTTTTTGCATTCCTGGAAAGTTCTGGCAAAAAACATGTTTGCATTCCTGGAAAGTTCTGCAAAACACTGGCATCTTTCCAGCATCAGCCCAGCAAATCCTGGAAGTAGCAAATCCTGTGATTTTAAAGCACTAATAATACTCAATGATCCAATTTCTGCTGAGTCTATTTCCCTTAACCCTGTTTGGAAAATGGATCATAAAATCTGGATCACTGGCTGGTCAACTCAAACACTTACAAACAAATACCCACATTTAAAATGCTCCACATTTTATGTTTGTATTCTAATCTACCTGTAAATTCTGTAAAGTATGAAAACCAATGCAACTCTGGACAACATCTACATAACATGGATTTCCAGGTTTCAAGCCTTTAGGTCATGTTTATGATCATTATACCTCCATTGTGCCTGGCAGTATAATAGGTCAAACCCAAACAAAGCCAGTTTTCACTTGGCTTGGATCTGACAGTGGCAGTATTTAACTGAGATGTTTTAATGTCAGCAGAATTCTAATCTAAATGATACCACAGCTGCAATTATATATCAGAGCCTCAGCTTCATAGATTAAAACAAAAAGGCTGAACATAGTTTTTCATTTTAATCACCAGCATCTGACTACATGTGGAACAGTGCTAATAATTCTTTAATTAACATGCTGACTAGGAATAGCAGAGGGCACATTACTCCCCTCCCTCTGTTCACTCTGCCACACACATACACACACACACACACACACACACACACACACACACAATCACAGTTTGCACTTTTGGTTCAAAGAACAATATATACTGGTTAATCAAAAGGTTTACAATTTTAATTTAAGGCAGACTGAGCAGCAGTCAAGAGCAGGAAGAAATATTTGTCTGTCTACCCACAGTATGAACATCAACACAGTCCACATCATCGTCGGAGAAAACTAAAACTTTCATCAGGACCATTGTAATGTGTGTGTACGGTATGACCACTTTGTCCAGGTAAATGGAGAAACTAGGCAATGGAGTTGACAGACACTGTGACAAAGAGGTTATACTGGAGCCCACTCAGCCATACTGGGTCATGCAACAAAAGTAAGCCACAATTACTGCTTTGTAGCAAACATCCCTCTTCAACCTGGTTTCCAGGTTACAGTGACTTATGGTCACTGTAACTTGTTTTAAGGCCATTTTTTCAGGGACTGCACTGTTGCACTGCATTTCAATCACCTTCCCTTCTCCCTCTATATATGGGAGCAAAAAGCATCTGGTGAAAAGAGATAAAGTCATGTTCTGAGTGCTTCACCCTTCCAGTATACCTTGCGCTACTCACCTGAGTGCTTGGAGGACAATGACAGAAGTAGGAGAGGCAGAAAGTAGATTAAAGAAAGCAGTCTTAGTGTGGTGAGGTTTCCACTCTGTCTGATTTCAGAGGTTGAATCATGAATGCACCATTTGACTTCACTCAGACAGGTAACCTGTTCTGGTATGAGTGACTACAAGACTATGCACTGACCATCCGTTTCCTCTCTGAAACAATGACAAGCTCTATAATGATATAATGAAGACTCAGCTCTGAGGCAAACACAACCCATCCCCCATGTCTTAATGAAATTAGCTATTGCCTCACTAGAAACATTGCCGGTGGCAAAGAGAGGTGACAAGGAAGATCATCTTCAAAGGTCACTCCCTACTTCTGTGTTGTTATTGCCTTTCCTCTCATAATGAGTACAAGTTCATCTGTGTCCAAAAGCCATGCACAAAACATTTGAGGGAGGCTTAAATTATATCAATAAAACATTTTTATATAATTCCAGCACATGAAATAAATATTGAGAAAGATATAATTTCTCAATAATCACTTGGGAATTTTTAATATTTCATGATTAAAAGCCATAAGAAATTTGTCATACCATCTAATGGCTTATCATTACGTGGATAGCTGTCTGGTCTCGGGGACTATATGACATTAGCTATAAAATACAGCAATTCTAATAAGATGTGGACCACAGGAACCTGTGTGCTGAATCAAAAAGATGCATGATGCTGAATATTAGCGAAACAGGTTAGAATGTAAAACAAATGGATTATACATCAGGGATAATGCTTCTTATTTTTGCAGTCAAATCAGCTACTCGGAGAAATTTATCTAATGTAAATGTCTTTTTACATGCTACTAGAATGAAATGCTATTATATAACAAAAACACTGCTTAAAAAACAAAAACAAACCAAGGAAAAAAAAACCACATTTTGGCTCAGTGTGTTAATTAAACAATTTTATTGCTAGTGAAGTTCAAAAACTTGGCGGTGGAGGAGAGTCAGTTATCAAACATCTGGCCATAGAGCTGCCATGTTTGGACCCAATGGACTCTAAATGACCCTGTGGGAGATGCTCTTCGAGATATGGCCTGCTGTTTATTAGAGGCATCCAATCACTATAGCAATTGCCTCACACATTTGAATGCTGAGGTGATCAATCTTGTCCTGGGTCCAGTGGTTTATGTGGTCACCTGCTGGCCAGTTGGCAGCTATCCTGGATTGGAGGGTGACACTTGCTAATCTGATAGGGAAGCTCCTCTGCAGCCAAGGCAGGAGGTTAATTAAGCAGATGCTGCTAAACAAGGAGGTCATCGGTCAAATAAATTTGCACCACAGTATAACAAAATAGTACCTTAACTGACTTAACTCATGTGAGCACATAAGTTAGAAATGGGCACATATGACAAAAGAGCCAACATGTGTCAAATAGACAATATATCTTCAATAGGCTACACCTTACTGCCAGAATGAAACGTTACCATGGCAACAAAGTTTGTATTAGGGAAAACAGCTCCACTCCTTAATTATTCCAATAAGACAATACTTTATCGTGTCACATTGCCAATAAATGTTTGACAAAGCATAATATTTCACTTCATTTTGGTGAATAAATTCTTATTTCAAAAACTGTTAAATATAGAACCAGCAAGAATAACAATACAACGGAAAATCAACAACTTATGCAGTCAAAAAAATCTCTGCATAGCTATTTATTATCATACATCCAAAACGGGGCCACTACAATGATGGGAATGAAATGACTTTGTTGGCAAAGATATTGTGCACCTTAAGGAAGACAATGTCCATGAAACCATACTCAGCTATGTTTGTGTTAACTGTAGTAAGCATGACCCACCAGTATGAAAATGAAGAAGCATTGGCACTGGCAGTATTTGTTTTTTTGTTCCTCATGGATGACACAGTCTCCATTTCTTTCTCCAACCAGCTGTTTGTGTTAATTGCTTCTCCACTTGCTACTGTCAATATAACATGGCACCATCCTAACTGCTTATAATTTGATGCCAATAATGGAAATCAGCAGAGATAAAGGAGTGAGATTACACACTGAAAAGACCAATTTCTCCTCTACAACAGCAGCACAGAACAGGGACCAGAAAAGACAGTCTCTCTTAAAATAGGTGAAGCCTTTTCATTATATGCTAAACAAATGCAACAGCTGTAGAATTAATCCTAAATGGGGAATACAGTTTACACTTAAACCATCTGGCATGGTGGGACATATTACAATGAAGACTGAACTGGGTAAACACAGCAAGGACAATGCCTTTGTTTGACCAAAACTTGAATGTTGACTAATGGAAGCTTTCTCTCTGGCCATTTTAAGAGTGGTAATAATAGTGTCCACTCACAGTGTGTGGTCTGTTCATACCATACCATGCTTCTGCAACAACTGCTGCAAAAATGTGCAGGCAAAACATCAACTTGACACAACACAGTCCACAATATTGCCTGTTACCTGTTTTGCAATGCACCCTATTCCAATTCCTATCCCACAGGGTGGAGGCTCCATGTAATTTTTTTGGGAATCGCCCAACAAGGACACAAAGGTCAAGGCCTGACCAAGACCTGATGCTAGTGAACTCCCCCCTCCCAGGTCTGTCTCCAGGACAGGGCCCCAGTAAAATTAGTTTCCCTCATAGGGTGGCTGGACTCATCCTTAGGGTGTAGAGTTTGTACATCTGGAGAGAGCTCGCAGTAGAGTTGCTGCTCCTCTGCATCAAAAGGAGACATTTGAGGTGTTTTATGCATGTGATTAAGACTGAAGGTTTTCTGGGCATGCCCAACTGGCAGGAAGCCTTGGGGTAGACATAGAACATGCTGGATGGACTTGATATCCTATCTACCCTGAGAATGCCTCAGGGTCTGCCAGGACCCTGAAAGCTGAAAAGTATTGCTGGGGAGAGGGCATATGAACTGCCCAACTAAACCTGATGCCCCTGCAACCCAATTCTGAACAAAGCAGAAGATAGTTGGATGGATGGAAACATCAACTATACAACAACTATGAGCAGAAATGTATCAAATGAGCAAATCAACAACTCAGTGGCTGAGAAGGTATCGCTCACTTTCAGAGGAATCAGAAGAAAAAAGCACGAGCACACTATAGAGGACAGTGATTAATACAAACAATCAGCAGTACTCTTCAGACTGGTGTGTGACTTCTCTTGCTTCTCAGAAACCTACCACCTACATTTTTGCGATGAAGTTGACCTTACTTCAGCAGAAAAAAATACTAGATACTTCCTCACACACAAAAAAGCAAAAGACTGGGTTTGGCCCATCAAGGACACACAATGGTGCTGGTGGAGGAATATTAGATCTCAGCTACAGCTGGGATACAATGAGCATGTGGCTCCTCCACAGGGACTAACACCTAATGCAATCAGCCCCACCAATTGCACATATGTTTGTGTGTTTGTGAGCATGAACCCACATGCGCACAGATGCAGCACAGGACAAAAAAGACTTCTCAGCATGTCTTGCCATAAGTCAAATCATCATCACTCAAGTCTTACTTGGGTCCAGAGTGTTCTGACTGCAATTTCCTTTATTAAAAGAATCAGATACATATTCAGACTTGTTCAGTGCTTCTGGGTACACAGTATTTACAGACTGAAGGGAAATCTGAAGGGAGGCTGATGGGGGTGAAGTGCAGGCGATGTGTAATTGGCAATCTGTTTAATGACAGTTTTAACAGGGCCGTACATAGAAGCCCACAAATGCACACAATTTCCTCTTTTTACTGGTAAAAAAAGAACAATAACTCAATAATTTCAGAAGTGGAGATGCAGTTCCACATGATCTAACAACAAGAGTTAAACTGTCTCACAAAGACACCTGGCTTCACACTCACTCGAACACATTGAATTATTAATGTTATTGGTGAGTATGCTCTTCATCAATTAAATAAGTAAATAAGAGAGTGACTGCTGGGCTAAGAACCACAGGAAGGAGGTGAGGAAAGCGGGATATCTTGCTTGTACCAAACAAGAAATGTAATGTTCCTTTGACTGATGTTATGTGGCCAAAATGTGTGACTGCATTTCCTTCATAATTTCTTAAGTGGCCACTGACCTTCAGAAACTATACAGTTTTACAATCAAAACACCTCCTGTTTTACAAAGATGAAGATCATTTTCAGGGTAAACAAAACAAAATGACCCCATCACTTTATAATCATACAAAGCACACAACAGCCCCAGAAAAATGACAGCACTTCTCATGCATCCAGTCCCATGTGCCTGAATGCCCATCTGTTGTTGTTAATTATGAATAAGTCATTAAATTTTTATCCACACTAAATGTCGTCCATTTTTTAATTATGAGACACTGAGGTATCTCATCTTCAGAAATTTGATGTTTAATTTCTTATGAGAAATGTGTAAATCCTATACCTGTCTCACTGCCAAGCTATATGGGTCTATAGCGTTGACTGCAGGTCCAAATCCAGTGCAGCTCCTGCTTATTCTGTACATAAATGCTGCCACCTGGTGATATATCACTGGCACCCCATGTGTATGCAGTAAAACAGGCCTGCAAATCTGTGGAGGCATTATATAAAAATCTGATCCAAGCCTCAATAGCTTCATCATTGCATGGAACATTTGCACTTTTAATTGGAATGCTCAATAGATGCAAACAGACCAGAAAGATCAAAGCAATAAAGGCCACTGTTGGTTTTCACACACAGACACACATTTATTTTCAGTCCCTTTCCTTTTCCCGGAGATTTACCTTTACCTTAACCACAACTTGTCTAATCCTAACCTTACGTTAAATCTAAACCAAGTTATCACCCTAAAATTCAATGATTTACACAGTGGGAACCAGCATTTGGTCCCTTTGAGGAAGGCCGAGTCCCCACAATGTGAGCGTGTAAACAGGTTTCAGTCCCCGCAGTGTGAGTACACACACACAAATACACCCACACTCCATTCACTTTTGCTCACCCATCAATCAAAATGACTGCTTTGGGATGTAGGGTTAATGGTATTATTTGTCATGCCAACCAAGGACGTGAGCATGCATGCCCATTGGATGTAATGTCTTTATTAGCATACATGACAGCAGCCAAATCACCAGTCTCTCTTCCATGTGGAGCAATGCCAACCAGATATACCCTCAGGGTTGTTTAACCAACACAGACAGTCTGAACAGTAACTGAGGCAATGCTCTCAGTTACAGTAAAATCAAAAGTTAATACAAACATTATCAATGCAATCCACTTTAGTCATTCTGAACTGACAAAAAAACATTGCGTTTTATGGCATAAAGAAGAATAACATTTTCTTGTAGCTTTATTGAAATATTATAAATATGCATAACATTTGCATTCTAAAAGTACGCTTTTATATGAAATTTAAACTGCCCACAACTTTAATCATTCTATAGATAAATCAGACATTAGAAATATAACAAAGATACCTTTTTATTATTCTGGATGATTTTTTTGGCCTTAATGTGAGTTTTGTTTTTGTGCCTGCAGAGCACCACAGGAATCTGCTTGTACTGGTTGAGTGAGTGACACAACTGAGGATGCATTTATGCAATTTTATCATTTATTTGAAACATGCACCTGCACAGACCACCTCTTATTGCACACAGAGGCACAAGAAATGCTTTTGGTGGCTTTACTGTGCGAAGGCAGATTTCTCTAAAGTCACAAGGAACTCTTTAATGTACAGTGTGTAAGTTTCAATGTCCAGTGTAAAATCAAACAATGGGGGCAGTTTAATTAGTAAACACAATCAGGGTGCTGGTATCTAAGAAATAAGACAGGCAACCTGTTGCACTTTTCTACATTTCCAACTGGCCAAATATTCCAATACTCCATATTCAAGGTTTATACATTGACAGTGAAGGGGAACGGATGTCAGATTCATCCTAAGGTCAAGGATGTTTGGACAGTTTGACAATTCTTACAGAGGAGCTTTTTGTTAACAAGATAATCATAGAAGATAGCATTACTGTTCTGAGAGCTCATCCTTTACTCTACTCACTGTACATAGTAGCCACGCAGACAACCATTATTATCGGACAAATGATAGAGAAATGCACATTTGTTTGTGTGTGTGTGTGTCTGTTTCCTTGTAATGCCTCGGCTCAGTGTAAACTGGGGTTTCCATTCATTCATGACTGTTACGTCCACGGATCGGGCCATCCCCGGCACCTCGGCGGCAGACACCGGGGCTGCCGGCGACTCTACCCCTGCTCACGTAGGAGCACGCTCCCGGTGGCGAGGCACACCTGCGCTCAATTATCAAAACCGTACTTACGCTCTCGTTCCCTACCTGAACCGCGGCACTCCGATAAGTACCTGCATGCCATATGTACTGTTTTTGTGTCTGAACTGCCTTAACGGAGGAATGTGTTTTTGTCAGAACTGCTTTAGCAGAGGTATGTTTTTGTTTCTGCATTGCTTTAACGGAGGAACGTATTTTGTTTTTGGACTGCTTTAACGAAGGAACGTGATTTGTTTCTGAACTGATTTAACGGAAGAGTGTTTTCCCAGCACTGGTTACTGGCCTGGGCTGGCATAGCACTGGCACTAACCCCACTCTGCACGCCTCAGCACCAGAATCTACACCGCCATGTTCTTCTCGACCACTACCGACCTGCTCTGCCATCTGCTGAGACCTGCCGCACTATTCAACTGCTCCGGTCTCCTGTGATTGCCTCCCCAGTCAACCCGGCCATCCTGCTCTGGACCAACAGTCTTCACTACGCAGGTTCCCTGCATGATGTTCTAGACTTCTTCCCCTCGTCTGCCTGTAATCCTCCCTCACTCTCTCCCTCTCTCCCACACAGTGCCAAACCTCTCCGCCGACCTCGGGTTGTCCTTCCAGTGGTTCAGTTGCTACAGCTGCCCCAGCTGCCCAGAGATCCTTCTCGCTTCTCCGTGCCTGGCCCTCGCCACCGCCTTTCGTTTTTAATACTCTGTAAAATAAATAAGTTTTCTCTGACCTGGGTTTGAGTCCTGCCTATTCCTGAGTCCTGTCACTCTGTTGGTGTACGGCTTGCCGTAACAATGACTAGGACTGTTGTAAATGTGCTAACAAACCTGAACTAAAAACAACGTTTCAAAGATCAAGAAGGGAAGACGAATAGCGTCTTATTTTAGAAAATATGAATGAATACAAAGATGCTGTAAATGACCCAGCTCTACGGATGGGAAAGCTTCCTGAGATGGGAGTGAGACTGCACTTCAGCTATTTACTATCCCGGGGGTCTACTTTATCAAGAGTGTGGACATCAATTTGTTTTCCACTGGAAAACTAAAAATAGGTACAAAGCAGATAGTAATCTGGAAAAGAAGAAAAACACACAATTTGTCATTGCTTTTATGACAAAAAATGGCAAATAATAGAGTTTTTTCCATTCATGTAAACAGTGCATTACCATAGAAATGGCCTCTTATATGCACATGTGAGGGCCAAAGTGGGAGACTGGGGGATGGAGTTGTTAATCCTGTTAGTTTCCCTATACCTCTGAGTGACTCATGCAACCAGCTACCATCCTGTGAGGACAGGCACATAATAACCACACATTCAGGTACTCATTCTCAGGAATCCTCCTTGCTGCAGGCTTGAAGTCAGCCTGTGAAACCTACATCTCATTTCTTCTTGTTAATATGTAACTGTATTTTTACCTCACCCTTTTTAATGGAAGGCTAGTGCAGTACAGCAGATACTACCGATTGCAGTATCCCTGAGCGAGAGGAAACCAGAATACATATTGCAGAATTTCATACTGCTGTAACAAAGGGAAAAAAGATTTCTGTCAAACAACGTTTTATATTACAGTATGGGCCTTGGGAAACCTAAGGCTGTGTTCCCATCTTTTCATGTAGTTGCAATTTGAACAAAGGTGGCAAGTGGCATTTGATTCTGCCAACACAAAAAAACTGAAATGTTTTAAAAATCAGCACAATGATACAGAACATATGATGATTCATGACATTGGAAGTCAAATTTAATACAGTATGATTACCAAGCTATAATTTCCTTCATCTGTCATATCTCATAAAACCTGAACCTGTTTGACACCATTAGACCATAGTATTAGATGGTCCTAGGTAAAAGTTGTAAGAAGCTAATAAAATGTTCTACTCAGAAAAGCAGAAGGGGCCTATACTGATAAAATTTGACTGCTGTCAACACACACAGAAATGCACAAACCCTATTATATGCTGCTCTTGTTTTGATGTTAGCTGTCTATGTCACTTCACAACTGGAAGTTCTCAGCCTGGTCTAGACTTTATTTGCCTCTGTTCAGTGCAAACCTTATAGCAGAAATGATTTATTTCATCATTTTCTTAAAGAGCTGTTCTCTGCATCTGATTTTCCACAATCATTTCTTTGCTCTGGATATTTTTTCCAACCACGGCTACTAATGTTATTTATATCAGCATGCACATTTGCTGTAAGATAGATTATACAACCAAAGCCATTAGTTGATAATATGCTGTCTGTTTCTCACTGTTACTCATCTCTAAATTGCATTAATGTGGCACACTAATCAAGGAAACGGTTCGTCTTTATGTCTTATTGTGTGTGTGTGTGTGTGTGTGTTTTGGGGCATTGTTCAGCCCTTTATGTTTTCCCTTGGGAATGGCTGTGTTAATATGTCTCTCTTGTCAGTTTTATGAAACATCAAACTGAAATTCCAGTTGAATATTAAAGGTCTCAGCCCATGATTTCACTGCTTCCCAAACCAAGTGTTTATGGTTCCCTATTACTCACCTAAGATACAGCCTGAGGGAACAGTGTGTACTGCTAAACATATGGAACCTAATAAAACCTATTACATACTCGTCTTTTAGGTTTTCTATACGATGTGTCACAGCAAGTTTTCACTATCTTAATGTTTCTTTAAAAAACATTAAACAAAGGTCTGTAACACTAAAGGTTTATCCATTAACATGATTCCATTAATGATATTAACTTTTAATTAAGGTAGCTACTGTATAAACTATGAAATACAGCTTCTGAAAACAAATATTTGTGTCCATTTGTACACAAACTGTGTGATGTAGTAGGCAGTATTCCCATCTCCCCTCATGGCTGCTGTGCTGCAGAGTGAAGACATATTGGTTATGCGTCCTCCTACCCCACCCTGTGGTTTGTCTTTGACATGCTCTTATGATCTCAACAAAAAGAGAGCCAGACACAGTAGGAACACAAAAAGGAGAAAATGGGCTGACCCCGATCACACCAGTGCCACATTCACTGCAGTATCTGCCCACTTTGTGATTTATAAAGCACAAGATGGTGAATATTTTTTTCTAATAGATCTAGGTTAATATTCCAGCATAGAGTCCACAGTGTTACAGCAG
>NW_018128060.1:173393-174891 GCF_001952655.1 Monopterus albus | reverse complement strand
CAGGGTAGACGGTGAGTGAAACAGCTCAGAAAAGAGCTCTGTTCTCATTTCCCAGACAAACCATACATTGCACATTATAAATTACACACCAACCCTGGGCTCCATTCTCCCCACCATCATCTGCTGAGAGAAATATGGGGTCTGTAGTAAATATTTGATTTTGTGTTAAAATGCGGGCAATACAAATAGCTTAAAACATCTAAATTGTTGGTAGAAAGCACTGTGGAAATGTAGAGTACTCCTTATGCTGTTATAAGGTCTTCATCATGAAAACAGAAAGCTTTGAGACAAGTGAGTCTCTGGAGGTAAACCAGCCTGCCACATAATATAGATGTTACTATACTGACGAAATACAGAACGCCGTATATCGAATTACATTTTCACTTCCCAAATTTATTGCTTTGCACTGCCTATGAAATCACTTTGACAGCCAAACATAATTTTGTGGGCATATTCCTTCAAGCAATAATAATGATACCTTTGTTTTGTAAGAACCAATAAAAGTCCATCTTATTTGCCGCTGTGCTGCTAAGAAGCATATGCATGTTAAATTTAGTCACTGGCAGGATGGAAGACAAAAGGCTGGACCTGTCATAAACTGAAGCTCATCCTATTTTCAAATTATGACTCAGAAGAGAAGAATTATTCATGTTCATAAGTGGAAGAAAACTGTGCCTTTATATGAAGACAAAAAACTTTCATTCTTTTATTCTCCTAAAAGCTGCTCAAATTTAGATCCTCATGGCATCTGACCTGCTTGACAAAACACACCTGACAACCTGATGGCAAACCAATTAATACATTTCAACAAAAGCTAATATCAGTCTGTGAAACTGTTTACCCACACCCTTCTTACCCTGACATACTTGATGTGCTGTACAGTAATTGCACACAGTTGCTATCATTGCTTTAACACATCTGGCAGAGTGTAAAATTAATAAGGATCACTGTGTGTTTATTTAGAGGTCTACCCATCATTCTCAGACAGTAACCAAGGAACAACAGTATTTATCACTACAATAACAGCTAGCTAAAGGTGGCTCATGCCAAATGACAATACACAGGCAAAGAAAGTAGCTAATACAAGTACATTCAAAGTCACAGGGCAGCTGGTTTCATCATAAGACATGGTGTAATGCCAGCTACTTACATGACATGTCATTATTTAATCGCCTAATGCATTAAACTGTGTTGTGTTCATATGTTTGCTGAACAGTGACTTTATAATCCTCACTCTCCACATCCCTACATTTACACTGGCAAAGGACTCAGCAGCGCGGAAGCAGGGAATCCAGCCAGGGACACAAGGGTAGGCAAATGGCGATGATCAGCTGGTTAAATGACATTAAGTTTTGTCAATCATTGCATCTACATATCTCACCTACATTTAAAAATAAAATAGTTAGGTAAAAACAAATTTTGGGCAAACAGAGCTTGTACAAGTGTTTGGTAACAAACTGCTAATTTGTGTGTGTGTGTTGTAAAGGATGAGTTTTCA
>NW_018128060.1:170314-173346 GCF_001952655.1 Monopterus albus | reverse complement strand
GCCAGCCAGTGGGAGCAGGAGACAACTGTGGAGGAAGGGAGCTTGTCATAGCTGTCTCACTGGGTGATGTTAATATGGCAATGCTAAGCTGGCACAGGACTTAAGCAGCTTACAAAGTACAGGAAAATAAACTTGATGATTCCACAGCAGTTTGCAAGACTTTTTAAATCCTGAAGAGTTTAAATACACATCCTACCTAATGCTCGCCACATGACAACTTGGCTGATCAAAAACTTGCACATTTTAATGTAAATGTACAGTTCACATCATAGTACATTACTAAATGCATTCACCTGTTTCAAACGTTAGATCCACGGGCGCTCCTTTTTCACCAAATGCTTCCGCGTTCTGCTTCATCTACTTGCGGAGTGAAGTCTGGTTTCTATTAGAAATCAATATTCATCTGGGTCATGGCAAATCCCTCATTTAGCTCAGGTAATGGGGGAAAAATCAACTCTGCATCAGTTTTTTTTCTGAGTAGTAGCTCTTATCTCATCTCCTGATAGAAGATTAAAAGAGAAAGAGAGAATTGCCTTGCAATACAGGATCAAGGGCCAAAGACCTGATTAATAGGAACTGGCAAACGCATTTAAACAACCAACACTGCTACTGGCCAACCAGTAAATCTCCACCACCGAACCAGTCGTGCCAGGCTGTAAGTTTTTCTCAGCATATTAGCAGATCAGCTGGCATGGCATGGACTCATACTGGCTGCCTCACACTTCTGCTGAAATTCCAAATAGAAGATACTCCATCATTGTTCAGTGATCTGATGTTATATTGGGCTATAGGAGCTGATGTTGTATTGTTTAAACATTATGGTTTATGGATTTTCTCTCAGTTTGTTAGACATCAGCAGTGAGCTGAAGATTGACCTTGTCAAACAGGGCTCCAGTGACTGCAGCTCCCTCAGTCAACCCCACCCCTGAAAACTCACCCTACCCACCCTTTCTCACTACACCCCACATTTCCCAACTATCTGCTTGCTTGTTAGTGTCAGTAGTTTCCAAGTGCCCACAATTTCACCCAAATTTCTTCTGCAATGATAATACCCCCAATAACAGTTCTAATCCCAGCACACAGTGCTGCTCAATTACAGTCTTTAGGAGGATGGGATTAGGAGCAGAGATGGTGGGAGGGGAGGGGGCAGTGGTTGGATGGTCGAATGAGCTGAGCTGAAGGGTGAGGGGTAGAGAAGGGAGGAAGAGGATAAGGGGGAGGAGAGGCTGCTTTTTACTGCCATGAAAGGCTGCAGATGAAGAGACAGGCACAGCAGTAGTGGGTAAATCCCAAATAGCCTGTCACAGCCGACAATGCACTGGAGCGTGCAGAGCACAGAACAGCAGAGCAGACTGGCAGACTGGGTTGAGCCAGGCTAGGGGAGAGCGGGAGGAGGTCGCCTGGTGGGGCTGCAGGAGATGTTAAGGGTTGGCCAATTTGACTCTGGTGTTGAGACAGGAGGTTGGAGAAAAAGTACATCAGGTGACGGAGAAGCGGGACAGGGTGGCTTAGGTCATGATTTCAAGCTGGGCTCATAAACATTTCTCTCTAACTGTGGCAGAGGAACAGAGAAAGATGAAGGGGAGCAGAAAGCTGACAGGGAGAAAATGAGAAAGAGCATGAAAGAGAAAGTCAGAAAGAGAGAGAAATTTGAGTTTAGAAATAAGGCACAGGGCTTATGTCTCCGCACTGGCATTTACAGAATCCAGGCCCAAATAAACATCCCTTTAGTTGTGGATCTTGATTGAGGGTGCTGGCAGGCAGAGGAGCAACAATCTACTACCCATCACAACAGGAGCCATCTCACACTGTGCCACTGCCAGCCATGCAAGGGATCCTGCAGCCAAGTGACAAATCTAGGTTTGCAGAGTAGATTATATTTGCACACACATCAATGCTCACAGTGTTTGTGCAGTCAGTGCACGTCAGTAAACTTTCGAAAGGTAATCATCATTTGAATATGAAACTTGTAATGATCCTGTTGTACTAGGCAGCAGCAGTCACAATGAATTATTATGAATTTTCTTAAGAATGAGAAAGATGATTGTGCTACTATTTATAGTACAACAACAAGTATCCTCACATCAAGCTTAGCAGTATTAGGCACTGTTAGTATCAAGACAAATATAAACATTATGCCCCTATGAGATTAATTAGGGCTGCCCCCTAATAGTCGAATAATCGAGTCATTAGTTGTGAGACCTGTCAGTCGACCTTGACTCCTCTAGTTGGTGGTCGACGTTAATATATACATGGAAATACATTAAGGTCAAAACTATATAGCATATTGCAGAACAAGGAGAAAATGACCACAAAACCCACTAACTAGTACATGCCACATTTAGGTAGGATTTATACTTTATTAGAAGTGTTTTCAAACATCGTGGTCTACTTTTACAAGAGAAAAGACTTAACAGCCACAACCATGTGGCTGGTTTTGCATGGCCTAATGTTATGTGCGTCCTGTTTGTTTGCCCATCACTGTCAAAGTGCAATGCACAGCCGTTTACTGACTGTTTCTGCAACATGCATCCATCTGAACGTGACAGGGAAGCTAACAAAATGTGCTGGGAAAACATTTCAACAAGGAATTAAAAATAAGAGAAACCATTCACAGTCCAAGATGGCACACATTGAACGTACAGTAACAACATGCGCTGTGGTTAACTAATGGGAGAAGCTCAAACTTGGTGGCAAACTAGGTTATAACCATGTCTCAGAAGAAAAAATAGCCTATAAGAGCATTGTTTTGACAAATACATGTGTGCTGCCTGTCTGGTTATTCCGACAAATCCATATGGCAGCCTGACATTATATACCATCAATTTAAATAGACCTGGCTGGCTGGACTGGCAGACCGAGGTGGTGGTTCCTCTTTTTAAGAAGAGGGACTGGAGGGTGTGTTCCAACTATAGGGGGATCACACTCCTCAGCCTCCCCGGGAAAGTCTATGCCAGGGTACTGGAGAGGAGAATTCGACCGATAGTCGAACCTCGGATTCAGGAGGAACAATGCGGTTTTCGTCCTGGCCG
>NW_018128060.1:167674-169798 GCF_001952655.1 Monopterus albus | reverse complement strand
ATGTACTGGTCTGTCTTGGTGAAGAAGGAGCTGAGCTGTAAGGCGAAGCTCTCGATTTACTGGTCGATATACGTTCCGACTCTCACCTATGGTCAGGAGCTTTGGGTCATGACCAAAAGGGCAAGATCCCGGATACAGGCGGCTAAAATGAGTTTCCTCCGCAGGGTGGCCGGGCGCACCCTTAGAGATAGAGTGAGGAGCTCGGTCACCCGGGAGGAGCTCAGAGTAGAACCGCTGCTCCTCCACATTGAGAGGAGCCAGCTGAGGTGGCACGGGCATCTGTTTCGGATGCCTCCTGGGCGCCTTCCTAGGGAGGTGTCCCGGTGGGACATGCCCGGAATACAGGACACGCTGGAGGGACTATGTCTCTCAGCTGGCCTGGGAACGCATTGGCATTCCCCCGGAGGAGCTGGAGGAAGTGTCTGGAGAGAGGGAAGTCTGGGCATCTTTGCTTAGACTGCTGCCCCTGCGACCCAGTCCCGGATAAGCGGAGGAAAATGGATGGATGGATGGAATTTAAATAGATTGCAAATTAACTGTCGCAAAGGGAAAAAAGTCTTAAACATGCATTTACATTTACATCATGAAGAAGTGACTTTTCTTTTAACAAAAATCACCTGCAGATAACTGGAAGGAGACAATTTTGTTCCATTCTGTTCTCTATCTTTGCTGAAGCAAGCCTAGCTCTACAACATTTCTTCATCATCTTTTGAGTCCCTACCATTAGTTGGTAAGACAAATCGAAGTACAACATAACTGCTGCATAACAGATCAATTCTTGAACCTTTTCCTTGCCTGGTGGTCAAAAAAATGTAAGTGCTTTATTCAAGTGGCACTCCCATAACAGGCTGGGGAGACTCATAAGCGACAGATTAAAAATACGGGATATATTCACTATGGTGCTGTCTCTAGTGATTTAGGATTGTTGGCCTCCCATAATGCATTGCACCTTCACTGCTTGTTCAATACCCCTATATTGTACACTGTGTTTATAATCTAGAGTAAAAAGCTTTAATTTGATCCAAATAGTGTAATAAAAATTAAAGAGGGGATTATACCTGTACATTCTGTTGTATAGAAGTGACTTTTGAGAAGACACTGGCAATCAGGCACAGACAGTCTTTTTTCTGTCTAGCCTCCTCCAAAGGAAACCTTCATGTTCTCTTGTCAAGTTCTGTTCCACTGATTCTCTCACTGATCCTGCACTGTCCTCATGTCAAGCCTAAAGTACACATGCAGACAGACCCTGGTCAACAAAGCCATGGCTATCAAAGCATGAAGTCGAAAAAAGAAAACATCCCTCCGATCCCTCCCTCACTCTCCCCCAACAAGCCCCTGTGAAACCCGATCCCTCCCTCACTCTCCCCCAACAAGCCCCGATGAAACGGCACAGCACCTGATAGAGCTGATAAAGTGGTTGATCAGCAACCGGTGATAGCCAGTGGTCCAGAAGAGCTACAGGAGTATGTGCACAGAACACTCCAACTGCAACTGGCTGAACAAATTATACAACTACTGGTGACACACTACTGCCCATACGGTGAATAAACAGGGCAACGTGTGCTGAGCAGTTTTTAATTATCACAGTAAACAGTTTGATCCAGTATCTTTTTTTTTTTTATACACAGTAACCCCCACAACATTTCTTGCATATTCAGAAATAACAACTGCCCTGGCCACAAATAAGCTGTTTGTTTAATGCATACTACTGTACAGTAATTGGTTAAATATTACTGTTGCTTAGGAAAAAATAATTTCTTATAACAGCATTTTTGTTTGTTGTATATAATACAGTTACAATCATGAAATTATTGTAATAGAATATTCTGGGCATAAAATAGGAACAATTTATGATGGATTTGTAAAACATTATGATGGACATTTCAATTAACTGAGGTGTAATATTTTATTAATTATTTAAATTAGCATACGCTAAAATACATGCAGAATATTACATAAAAATATGTGAGCATAAAGGGACACCAATATAATTATGAAGGACTTTGAATTATGCTTTGTTGAAGGATTTTTGAATTATAGGGCTGTAAAATAATTATGGGTTGGTGAAAAATTCTGTATTTAGGTACAATAGGAAAATTGTAGCATTTTAATATTTAGTGGTTC
>NW_018128060.1:147954-167639 GCF_001952655.1 Monopterus albus | reverse complement strand
TATTTTACCGGTAATAATCCCAAGTATAGAACTTTAAGTCTGTGTCTGTATCATGAACTGATGCGATATTGACCTTCTGTCATGCTTTCAAGTGTATATGGGTCAGTTCTGGGTAATTTTCTCCTAAACTATCAGCCCCAACCTCAATCTTATATGACTTTGGATTGTACAGAAACCATCCACCCCCCGGATGTAGTTTGAAAATTTAATGCAGTTGTTTTGGCAAACTGATTTACTCTAGCTCGTTGTTCAAATGAGAAAATGATTTGTGAATTTTCCTACCACTACTGGAGAAGGGGTGAACCGATGCAATCAATGGGTCACTGCGGCGAGAGTCAAGTCCACTGTTAGAGGGTGATGAGAAGGGGTGGATTTATAGCGGTTAGCCTAATTAATCTACAGATAGCTCTGATCCAGTGGGGGGGTCATGGGGAGTTACCATGGTGATGTCCTGAACCGGCAGCCTCGATTATTTTTCAGCAAATTGTGCTCTCGCAGCGAAACAGCAAAGCACTAACAGAGTTTAGAGTGTAAGGAGCAAGTTGTGCAGCATCTGGCTCCCACGTTTACATGCAAGGGGACAAGATTAATGGAGTGGATTAGCATATCTATGTAAGAACTTAAGAAGTGTGCATTCTAATTATTTCCATAGTCAAGCTGCTAAGACCAACTCTGTTCAACGTCTGCTGAGCTGAGGAAAGATAGTGTCGTCCAGCCAGCAGAAGAGAGAAAGGGGAGCTGATGTCAGTGATGTCAGCTGTCTGGATTATTTCCATGAGAAACCAACAGGAACCTGAACACAGGCCCAGAGACACAACCCACTGATGGCAGTACTATTAATAACATTGGTAACTCCTACAGACTGAGCTCTCCAGCTGAGGAGGATGGACACACAGAGAGAGATGTCAATACAGGTTTGTGAATACATCAGTCTCACAATGCTGTCTGAGCAACAAGCTTTGCAGCAAGAACAAGCGGTGACATACATTAACTTACAGCAGAATAATGAAGGACAGACAAATGGATACGTTATCAGTGAGATTAAAGGTGCGACTTGTAGAATTCAATAATTGCCTGTATAGTTCTGCACGTGAAAAGCAAGATAATGATAACCCAGTGTAAAGCTGATAAACAGATTGTGAAAGATGCTGTTGTTTCACATGTTAGTGCACCTGCTGTTGACATAACAGAGGAAATGTTTCCCTTTTAAGACCCACAAGACAACCAGCAATTCTCAGTGGTGGTGAATGAGCCTTATGTGGGCATGTGTGTGTGGGTGTGTGTGAAGGCCGAGGGGGTTTTAACCAGGCAGAATGTCTCCATAGAGAACAGACAGCAGCTTCTTCACATTTGATGACATGGCTCATTACTGGGGTATCCAGCAGTCTATGATGGTCCAAACACTCAGAGTACTCGTCACGAGAAAACCGCCACAGTTAAATTAAAAAGGTTGGAGACACCACTCATCCAGCTATTGAAGCTCAGAGTGGTAGCGCATGAAAAACAGATAAGAGGTACAGGCAGGACCATATGACTAAAATCATATGAAAATATTTTATATACATAAATAATATGGAAAATGCATCAAAAAATACTAGTAAAAATAATGTAAGCAATCTACTATGTATCACTGCAGATGAAAGCCTTTATACATAAACATCAAGAAATAATTTCTTACCTCATAAATACTATTTGCTTTGAATTATTAATTTGGACAGCAAGACTCTGTAAACTGATGATCAAATTTATTATTGTGTCATAATATAGTTCTATCAAAAGTCAATAAGGGCTGCAACTAACAAAACAATCTATTTGAGGATGTCACCCCTGATTATGGGAAAATATAGTCTGTGTTTTCTTTTGTTTTCTTACATTTTGCAAGAAACTAATCAGCAATACAATTCATAATAAAAATAATTATCTGATAAACAGTCCAAAACAGTGGCAACAAATGTTCACACTGGAAAAGCTGAAAGTAGCGCACACACAAACACAAGACTGGCACAAAAAAACAAATCAAAATTGCTGCAATTTACTTTTTTTCAATCAATTGGTCCACTAATATTTTAAACGCATTTTTTAGTCACAACAATTTACATGAAACAAGTACAGGCATCCACTCTGACTTGAAAGACAAAACAACAGGACACAGAAATTCAAACATAGCTCTCAGAAAATAGAAAACTGTCACATATGCTCTAATAGCAGCTACATCATCATCATCACAGCCAAATGCAATTCCAACTGTCCACGGTAATGACATGTAGCACAAATATATAACCCATACACAAATGACACAGGAATCTACACATTTCAATTATATAGATTACAGTATTTAGATGACATTAATAACAAATGCATAGGGTGTGGTGAAATAACCACCAGAACACTGATGGCAACTCCATCAGAGAGGGCTGCATGACTTCATTATATGGTTGTTCAAATGATAGGCTGCCTACGTGTTTGTGGATGAAGCGGTAGTTTGTGGAAACATAATATCACACGGCTGATCACTGTCAATGAGTTACATTTTAAAGTAGTGGCTGATTTGTAAACATTTAAATGCATAAAAACAATCAAGGCTGAAAGAAATCTTACACAAGGGGATGCCGCATTGTCGTTTCACATCATTCCACCCTATCCAGGAACAGCATATAAAACATGCTCTCTCTCTCTCTCACACACACTCACACGCTGTGTTTTCATTCCTTGTGGGGACTTTACATTGACTTACATTCATTTCCTGTAGACCTTTCCCAACCTTAACCATAACCACTACTTTCCTAACACCTTACCCTGACCCTAATACTTAACCCAACCTGAACCTTAAACCATGTTGCCCACAATGTGAGTGTGTTAACATGTTTAGGTCCCCATAATGTAAGTAATACAAAGACGCAAACACATGCACACATCACTAGGGCTGCATCTTTGTCACACAACCAAAAAATATGCACCACACAGGCTTCCAAACCCACCACCAACACTGCTGGGTACAAGCTGTGCCTTTAACTTTTCCGACATTGTTGACAGCCTCTGCGCTTGAATACTCGACTGAGCTTTCAAAGGTCTCTCTACATTATTGAATACCTTGGATTTTAAAGGAAACACTAAAGCATTCCTCATGGTTCTATCTTCCCTTGGTTACCTAACCACTTCCTCTACACAGTCCAAGTCTTCAATTATCCATCAATCATGAGGCATTGTACAGTGTAATAACTGTGTAGCTCCACAGCATCTACTGAAACTACATTAGAGTGTGCGTACCCTATGTATAGCTTCAGTAATGCATACATTTATTCATCTAGTATGACAATCACATAAAGAGCTCAAGATGTTAGCTAAGCTGCAAAGTGCACATCACAGGAGCATGTGTGTAGAACTCTGTGTATCAGTTTTGTATACCTATCTGGATGTATGTGTGGCCATCTTCACCACTGTGTGTGTATGCAATGCGGAGTTAAATTAAAATAAATGATGCCTACACTGCTGTTCCACCCCAGCCACATACAGTATCTAACACTGTGAGAATCCAGTAACTAGGTCAACCACATAAACATGCTTAAACACAAGTTGGATCCTCCACACACAAGATGTGGAATGACACAAGCAATTCAACTTTGAAATATGGATGCACTGCAACACAGTCCGTAATCCCAAGACCCAGATATGGTGTGTGTGCATGTGGGGGGGTGGGAGGGGGGGGGGGGGTGGGAGGGTTATAGCTATAACAGAGATGATTGACAAAACAGAAAGTAACTGGAATGAGAAAGTGGATCAGGTGACAAGTGGAGATAAAATCATGGAACAGGAGGTGGGTCCCAAAAAATGATTAACTTTTCAGTATAATGAAACTTTTGAAGAAGATTATGCTCTTTAGATAAATAAAGAAAAAAATAAATGTATCATTGTGACTTTGAATTACTGCTTCTTCGTGTGTGTGTGTGTGTACAGCATATAGCAATTTCACAGTATAAGTCTGAATGAGGATCAGTCTGTTGTTGCAGTGAGAATAATGTACAGTTCTTTCTCTTATGTGCAATAAATACTGCTGGTAGAACTAGGAATCTAAAATGAGACAATGTGCTAATGTTGTTTTTTCGGATTAACGTTTACCACCAGTGAAAGATAACAGGATTCAACCTTTCTCTTTTGGGAAAAAAAAAAAAAAAAAACACACATTCTAACCAACAGGAGTTTATTTATTAAATGTGTACAGAAATAAAATAAAAATATACAGATTAATTATTGGTCAGTGCATTTGATGAACAGTGCTGGAGTCAATGCATCTAATGTAATATTTAACAATTAAATCAATACCTGCATTAATCAAGTTCCAGGTCATCATTACTACACAGCGGTGCAGTGACATGAGGGTATGAAGTGGGCTGAGTGTGGGATGGGAAAAACTGCCACAAAGGAAAAGCCTAACTGCATGCAATGGTGTGAAATCCGATGAAGTCAATAGCTCAGTGTAACTTTGAATCGATGCATTAATTTGGCACAAAGTGAAAGAGTAAATGGGGCTAACTTGTTTGGAATCGGACTTAGTTTGCCTGCTGCACTCAAACTATTTAAATTTGTTAGGTTTCATTCAGAGCAGAACACAATCATGACAAGTAGTCTGGGCAGGAAAGATGGGTGAAAGCCCAACGACAGGTGAAACAACAGTCAAAAGGTCCTCAGGAATGTGCAAAAGTGAGAAACTCCACTGAGCATACATTATATTTCAATATCCTGTATAGTTATTGCCTAGGTTAAAATAGCTTTTCAGCCTCTAAACAGTGTGAGTAAACGTGTTAACACCATTTCTCCACAAATCCATAATAATCATCCTCCCATTGCGACGAGAATGGTAGGAGAAGAAATAATACCTCTATCTTCAGTTATCTCCTGAAATAGTCTGAGATGTACGAAATATCAGATTAGCTCCAATTCTCTGCCACCTGCCTTCAAAGAAAGAAATGCTTGAAAAAATAGACAATTTATCTAAGGTATTTATAAATCATTTTCTGCACACCACTGTATGGCATATTTACATTTTTATGAGCTTTAAACTGGAAACTGAAATTGCAGATGTTTAAGATTCCAAACAGGACAATGAGACCAGTTTAAATAATGTGATATCAATACAGACAGGGGTTTTACTTTTACTTCCAGCAGGAGGGCATGTCTATGTGTATTCTCATATGCAACAGAGTTCAGTCAAACTGCAACATTAATGAGGGCTTCCTTTGTTTCTGAATTATAAAAAATAAATGTTAAAGAATACTATATATTGCACATATTGTAAATGCATCTACTGGAAGGAAGGCTTGCTGTCCACCAAAATGTGTCCATTTTACCAGTGTGGGGATGTGAAAAATAGAAGGCTGGATTTCATCTTAGAAAAGAAATAAGACAACTCCTCTCAACCCATAACTAACCACATCTGGTGTATAGGGCAAAGGGAGTGTTCAAAAGGTGCTTTCCAATTAGGCATTAATTCGTCACACAACCTCGCACTTTAATTAAATGTAGCACATCAAATGGAGATGTGAAATATGGGTTATTAATGTGATGACCGATAATGGATGTTGCCAAGCAAGGGCCTCCATACCCAGTATAATCCTGCACCCTCTGAAGACCGGTGGCATCGCAGCTTAACGTTAATCCCTCTGCCTGTCAAACACACACATTTTTCTAATTGCCTCTTAACTTATATGAAATTAGCACCTACGTAACTCAAATTATCATTGCATGATGTGGATAATAGAGACTGGTGAGGGAGGTTTCTGTAGTGACAGGCCAGTTGAGCTCATTAATTACTGTGTTGCTGGGGACGGCACCAGTGAGAGGAAAAGGCTCTGCAGTAGGGATGCAAGGGTAGCGCCTCTCATGGGGGTGATCTGGGGGCATTAGCCCTCTCCTCCAAGGATTATCCATGCACTGTTCAAAGCACTGCCAAGGGAAAAGTGCACTGAAGAGGATGTTGGAACAACTCTGTAGAAGGAGAAACTGCCATGGAAAAGACTTGTTCAATCTGCAGGGCATTACAGTGAATAAGTGATCAAAATAAAACCAGAATTTAAAGCCTGTTGTGAAACTATCCACAATATCATTATGAGCCATCTCTTGGTTAAATACACAGTTTTCTAATAGATGAAGATAGTAACAGATTGAGGCTGGGGGTTTTTACATAATTTGGGATTTAGCATGAAGACTATTTAATAGGCTATTTAAGAGTCAAAGAAAAGCAGTTCTCTGAGTTTTCATCCAGCACAGTCTCTAGATTAATGATCTTTTCACTGCTTACAGTACATGACATACAGTATTCTTCTAGAAGTATCATTACATTTAATATATTGATTTACTGTCATGAGGACTGACCCAGATCAAGTGACTTGTGCCCTTAACAACATATTTTTCCACTGACAGATGGCAGAATTTCCAAAGCAATAGATCAGTCGACCAACCAAAACCCATCAGTGGATGGAAAATATTAAGAGCATTTGTTTTGAGTGATCTGTCAGGCTGCTGTTAAACGGTCAAAATAAATAAATCACATTATTGCTAGGCATGACTACAATAGCACTACTGAAATAATGTAGCATTTCAAAAGCATTTATTCCTAATAATACAGCTAAAAGTAAGAGCATTATTTAGATACGGTCATTATGAAAGAGGTATGTATTTGCTTATGGCATCAAATCTTGACTAATACTGCAAAGAATACAACATAGGAAAATTACATACTAGCATTATTTAGATTAGCCTTGTTGTAAACAGTGCAACATCAGACTTCTGTCACTCCGAGCATCCTCTTCACTGCTGTTTCTTTCATCCCCATGGCAACTACTCATCTCCTTATCCTAATCACTACAAGTTAACCTTGATATGAAACAGTGCCCAAGGGACCACTCACGCTTTTGTGCCAGCTTCTGAAGACAGACACCATTTCTAATAATAGCCATAAAAAGACATCACTGTCTGAATATTATAGGAGACTCCAGATAAATGATGAGCTTAGCAAGACAAGTTAAAAGTGACATGCAGAGGGAGCAAGTCAGTAGCAGCCAACATGTTGTCTGCTACTGTCTAATTTGAGAACTGTGTATTTAGAAACTAAATAAACTAGGGTTTCATTAAATATGTGTAGTTTTCTAAATAAAGACCATCTTTTTCACTACTGAAGTTTTGTGAGGATGTTTGCAAGAAGGTTATTTTGACTTCAGCTTTTCGACATCCATCCATCCATCAATTTTCCTCCGCTTATCTGGAACCGGGTTGCTTTTCGACATGTATAACACAAATATTCCCTGTATTATCCTCCAAACCAGTCTATTGTGCACAGCCCCAAATCCTGGAAACAGTTTAAATGGTGCAAATTAGAACTATAACTAGAAACTCTGCTTTTTTTTTCGTCGTAGCCTTTAGTGGTTTCAAATGCAAAACAAGACATCTCCCTTGCACTTAACCCAGTGCATCAAAGTTAAGCTCACAAACCGTGAAAGGCATCAAAAACAGTGCTTTTGTTATAGAACCATCATGACGACGCTATAAATTATCATTAGATGGGTTTCTAATAAAGGTGAAATGCAATAAACATTCATGTAATGACAGGAACACGCCTCTGCCTGGAGGCTCTGTATTCACAGAAAGCCAAGATTTAAAGGAGAACAGGGCAGGCACAATAATAAGTTAATGCCTTCATGCAGCTTCATGTGTCAGTAGTTTTGGAGATATTCACAGAGGAAAAAACATGGCTGACTCTTGACTGCCCAGGGACACTGCACTGTGTTTTATGGAAGCATTTTGTTGGGGGTCACTGAACACATTTAAATCTAGTGCAGGGAAAAGCTTGGCCTCAACAACCGGAGATTGAGATGACCTATCTCGTTTTTATGGAGCCCCCAGGTTGCAGGGCGGCTAATTATGACTGACCCAAAGAACAAGTGGCCGCTGGTCACCTCTGAGTCTGAAAGGCCTCTAGTGGCCCTGGCCCTTCCATTAAACAAGGGCAGGGTGGGACAGTTTATGAGACAGTGGATAGACACCTACAGTATAAAATAAATAAAAGAGGGTGGCCACAGAATGAACATGGACAGCCTGTGTAAATCGACCAGTGACGGTAAGTTCTAGCTACAGAGAGAAAACTCTATCAGGGCTAAAAGTAAAGATTATTTTCCTTATTCAGTTGTTGACTTTTTCCCCCATTAATAGATTAATCATTTAAATATAAGAAAAAATTCCCATCACAATGTGTAGCTGACATGCAGCACCTTAAAAAAAATAGTTGGAGACCATTACAGTAATGGTGCCCTTATTACTAAGACACGCTTAGCAAAACTATTCCTATTTCAAATCTGCTCACTGCTCTCCTTTAGTGACACAGCCTAAAAATGATGGTGGTATCAACAGGTGAAATACATCACTGAATAGTAATTCAAAAGGGTACACTATTGCTACCTACTATTGCTCTATTTATTAATGTAACCCCTTGTGTTAAGTATAAATCCAGAGCACTAAGCAGCACACATGACATACTGTGTGCCAAGTATACTGTAAATGTCAAGGTCTATCAGGTTCATATAACCATGACAAAATCAAATCAATGTGATTTTTATTGAAGAAAGCTGCAATTATACAGTTTTGACGGTGTGTTTTATGTTTGAGCTTATGTCCCTGTGTATGCTGCCAAGCCTGAACCTTGATCCTCAGTATTGATGTTTATTAACTAAATTCTGCCAAAGACCTGTTCAAACTAAAATACCCGTCTCTCTGGTCTTGCATTTGGGTCTGAACTTAGAAACCTTATATGAGCTGACCTATTGCTAATTCTGAGAAACACAATTACCCATACACAGCAATGACTCATGCTGGACATGGTGGTATAATTTAGTCCCATTACACTTACAATTCACAAGTATAGTACATATAAAAGTAAAATGTTTTCTAGGCGAGACAAATGAAACAACTAGACAGCACACAGAGTGCAAACCCCCACTAAGACAACTCAGCTTCCCCATAATGCTGTTACACTTGAAACAAATATTCCCATGATAGTTTGACCCTCATATTGTAGTTACTTGACCATGAAAACCTACTGCTGGCATTTGGAATGATGCTAATATCACTATTATTTTGACAGTAGACTGACATAACTATGTGTATTTGCAGTTCCTTATAGACACACACACACACACCAAAAAGCTACATGTAAGTCCACTTTAGAGTGTTTTTCACCATGTCTCCTGCTACACTTATTACAGGACGTTCACACATACTGTACAGAAACAGAAACTGTTGCTGGGTTCTAGTGACAGTGCAGTTCTGTGTTGTGTTGAGCTGGACAGATGTGACATATACGTCATACTACTTACGTACGTTAGTCCAAATAGTCCACAATAGTCCAGGAGAGCACAGCACTCCTAATGTGCAACTTGAACACCAGTGTCCTCACCAGCAGACTACTCTGCTCTGAACAAGCTGCCTGTTAATAGAGCTAGCTTGGTCATATAACAAGTATTCACATCTCTCAAAAGGTCAAAAAAAAAAAAAGCCTAGCTCAAAATGTCTGCCATCAGGCTCTCACCCGGCTGTCGCTGCATAGAGGTCTCCCAAGCTGTGGGCTGTTGAGTCACTGGACTCCTTAATTCGCTGTTGCGCACAGCGTGGTGTACTGAGTGGCAATACTTGGCTTCCATTGACAATGAATGGTCAGCTGTCCCTGACCCAGGGATTTGTATGTTCTCAAAGTGCTCAGCAGCACAGCTGTGCACTTACACAACGAGAGTCCTCGCATTTAGTCAACATCCTTCCCAGCACTCACAATGGTGACTAATATTTTACAAAAAACATTACTGGATCTGGTTGGTGTTCCTGATCAGTACCAAAATCTAATCAATTGTTCCATGGACTATACCCTACTGCTCCAAAAAATTTAATTAAAATCAGTTATGCTGTTAACAAACAAACAAATGCCAGCAAAAATGTAACCCCTGCCTTCGGTGGAGGTTATGAACACTTAATCACCACATTAATGAGATCAAACACCCACGACTACGTTCTCAGAGACAAAGAGCAGTATGACTGGAAAAGCTTTGCATCAGTGTTCACAAACTCCACGACCATTCTCCTCAACCCACATATTATAATTACTCCTGCTTAAATGTGTGGGTGTTACAGTACACATTTTCTAATATAATCCTAACAATACAAGTTAAAACATAAAAACACACAGGGGTCGATGTGATATATCTAAGGAAGGTATTTGACCTCAAAACATGATTTTCAATAACAGCATTTTGTCCGATCATAATTGCACCCACAGCACGGATCCATGTGTGAAACCAGGCTGTTAAACAGAAAATAATCATCCACTAGGCTGGAATATTACCCCAGAGTAAATCACTGAGTAAAAGTCTGTAGCAAAACATCCTTTTTTGAATCAGAAAATTACACCTTGAAGGAACTTAGCAGATGTGAATAGAAGTGGTGTGTTTCCAAGGCAAATCATTATCACTGTTCTTCAAAGAGGAGAAAAGTAACTCTAGAGGAGGAATGAAAGAAAAAAGACAGGGTGTGTGTGTGTGTGTGTGATTGAGAGGGTAGAAATAGTAAGGTATGGAGAAAGTGTGCAATGGAGTAGATGAAGTAGTGAGAAGTTGAGAGGTGTCTCTCCGTAAGGCCATAAGTTAAACTCTATGGTAACTGTGACTCCAAGCCAGAGGTATTGAAAAGGTAGGCAATAGCAGTAATGAAAGAAATGCAATAATAATGCAATAATGCTGGTTGGGTGAGTCAGCTGGGCCTCTGGCACTTTCTCCATTGTGCAGTAGATGACCTGGTTTCTCTCCTGTTCTGTTGCCCCACTGCACAGACAGGGCGAAGGTGCTACAGTAGCCATCAATAATAAATACACACAGTTACTTTTGCCACAAGCCCCTGAGCTGCACAGGACTAAGATAGAGACTTATTAAAGTCCCTCTCTTCTGTTATAGTTTAGCCCTGGAAGACAGTGGTATTATAAAAAACAGGACAATAATGAAGAGCACTGGCACAGTATCAGCAAAAGGCGCTACTACAGTAAATTACCACTTGGAGGGAGAATCAGGGCTGAACTGCTCAGGCTGCATCTGTCCTGATGCATCTTTCCTGTTACTATGTTGCAAGGACTTCAGTGCTCACTTATTCACTCGGGGATGTCGAGTGGAGGAACGGTGTGCAACAGAGCTGTGCAGATCAGCATCTAGCTTGTCTTTCTGTACTATGGCTTAATATCACATCTAAAAACTTACTAACTGAAAGGTGCCTTGTGCTGTCAAATATTTTACAGTTTTTTAATCTTATTTTCTTTCATTTTATTGTCATTGTTGTTTGTTCACTTTTTCTTTAATTGGATATTTAACAGAAACCATAATTTTGCCAGTTTTAGAATGTCTTATCTAGACAGTCATTTATATTTAGGAACATTTAATAAGAACATCAAATAAAAGATTTGTATAAAAATGTTTATAATACTCAAAGGAACAAAGAAAAGATTGTTTTCGTATTGGCAGTAAACTAGTATGCACTAGTGCACAAAGATTTCCTGGAATACACATAATATCTCCACACAGATCGGGGGATTTCTTTGTTTTGCTGTTCTGCCATATTCAAATTGGCTACAGCTACCTAAAGCCACCATGTACATAAAATTTGAAAATTCTGACTTTGCTGAACTCTGTGATACAGACCCCAGTCCCTCCACACAGATCAGACCTAGGGACGCTGAGGTGGATGGATTAAGACCAGTGTTGTCTACCACATCCTAAAAATGCGTTATGGAAAATAATTGTTCATTGCGGGTTAATTTTTTTTTATTTTTTTTATTTTGTTGTTGTTGACAAGAAGTCAGTGGATGGCCAGAATAAAGAGGACATTCACACTGAACACTATCTTTGAAGAGTCTCCTTATACCGTACCTACAGCTGCCTGTTACCAGTTGAGCAAACAGAGATGCATTGTCTCTTTTGAGTTAAAATTTTTGTCAAATCATTTTACTGTGCAAATAAAAGTACATTTTAAAGGCTAGTTTTTCTATGTTACTATTCCAATTCAAAATTCCCAATTTTTAGAGATAATACCACAATGACATACTACAGTCTATAATGCTGAAACACAAAATATTGTGCTGTGATGATTTTGCTATTCCATCCAGCTCCACCATAGACAGTTTGCTCGGCTGATCTGGGAAGGAGCCATGGTCTTCAACAGGCACTCTAACATCTGCTGTCTGAACAGAGTTTGTGCTTGTTAACAGGTTCCAGCTAGAGTGAGGAAGAAGAACCTGTTTCGAGGTCTGCTAGACTGTGGCTTTAGCACATCATCACATCAGGGACAGACAAGGTCCTGTTACAGACCTGACAAATGTAACTTTTCCTGATGGCTACCTCTCACTACCTGTATCGCGTCCTGCCCATCCTAATGGTGGCTCGACCTGCCGTAGAAGGTTAAATCTAGTTTGTGTGTGTCTGTGTGCATGTGTTTTATATGCCTGATGTTTGTCCATGCATCTGCTGTGTAATCACTGACATAAAAGAAACAAGAAGCAATGACAGACAGGGAACTGGCAATAAATGGCACATCCTCCCAGCAGCACAATAACTTCCTCATCCATCAGTCAACCTCTGCTCACAGTCTGTTCTCTCTCCCCCCCTGCCATTCGACTTCCTGCTCCTACAGGCTCACTACAGCTTTCCTCTCTGGGGAAGAATTACTTGGATGGACAAAGGGATTGATTGAGCTTAGCCACCACTTGATGTTTATTTCAGCTCAAATGAAACTGTCTTGTGTCTTCAGCACACCTCTGGCACAGATGTGGGCAGCAGAGACTATAGCCACATGATCAATTACATTATGATATCGCATCTTCATATGTTCTCTGTGTCAGACCCGTCTTTTCTCAAAGAGACCTTGAAATGAATCTACAACCTTCCTCCCAAATTTACTGCTGCAGCAAGGTTCTCCATGAGATCGATTTCACACCATATTCCTGTAAATGACGGCTGGCATGTCAAATTCCACAGATCCCTGCTGAGGGAGACAACCAGAGGTGGGAAACGAGCAGGGTGGGAAAGGGTAGGAGTTCACATGGTACTAAAAAAAAAGGGGGCACAAACAGAGACAAATTTGTGGTGAGAATTGTGGAGAAGGACAGAAAAGAACTGCAGAAAGTAAGATGAGAAACCCAGCAGAAAGCTGAGAGCTGATTGAGAAGGGGGGGGAAACAAAATTTAAAAAGACCAGAGCTAAATCTGTTCGTTCGCAAACATGCAGGGGTGAGGTGATGTGGGCCCCAGAGCAGCGCTTATTTATCTGCAGGGAAAGTCACATCTCACCCTTCTCCCTGCCAGCCATCGAGAGGTCATAAATTACCTGTCTGTAAGGCATCAATCTGCAAAGGGGGCGATGGCTAACCACAAGCTTGCACTCAATTTCACACGCAACCACACATGTACAAATATATACAGTACACACAGACACACACTAGCACATGAACCTGACTGTGCTCCACTGAAAGTTTGCCATTTCACCTGCGCCCTATGCGCAAACTTTCTGTACTAAACATTTACTAGTTTCATACTGTAAACAGGAACACAAATATTCTATTGAAATCACTGCAGCAGAGAAAAGAAATTAGGCCCACCTTCTGCACAGCTGAGTCTAGAAATTCATTTTGATGCTTTTCACATACACTTTCATCCAACTAGCAAAAACAAACACAAAAAAGACAGATATGTGCTATTTTTACACTATGCAAAACAACACTCAAACAAAGATTCAAATGCATTGTTCCATGAGGCAGGGATGTGAGAACACACACACAACACTTTGATGAATTTTTGTTTTTCTTCGGCAGGAACACCAACAGAAACTTCCACTCACATCCAGTTAGATCCCTTCAGCATTAATAATGTACAAGGCCTTTATCTTCCTTCTCTGACCTCTTAAATCACAATCACAAAACTGCTGGTCATGGAGTTGTGACTTCCTCCTGCTTCCATCTGCTTTGCTTCATTCTATAACTCTTCATTACCTATAATCTTATCTGCTTTGTATTTCTTTCAGAGAAGCCACGAGAACCACCAGGATTATTCATGGAGAGAGTCTCTTTTTGTCTTAGTACCTCAAGCGGGAAATGTCTTGTCTAACAGCATTAGTTAGAACCAGTGAGGATGTGATTAATTTTTAAAAGAAATCAAGTCTCAGTGTGAATATGCAGGAAAACGGAAAAGAACAAAATACTATTGGTGACCAAGATGCAATGTCATGCTAGTGTGTGGAAGATCTGCAATATAATGAGAGAGAGAAAGAGAAAATCTGATGAATTGTCTCATATATGGCATCCATCAGCAGTCCAGTGATTTATGGGGTTAATAACGGAGTCTATTCACAAGCCTGCAGTGCTGTTGTTTTTCTGTTTGTGGTAGGATGACAGAAATACTACAGCCAAACCACCCATTTGCTCCATCCCATCCTCATTCAAAAACCCATAAACCCAGTCCTCGCTCACCTCTGTATCATTTGGCACGATGGACGGGACTGTGTACGTACTCTGTGTGCACACACGCACTCAAATGGTGGCTCTCTTGGCATTTTTTCAAACATGTTCTAGTTAACACAAACATAATTACAAACCAAAACATAAACCTTTCCATTTGATATTCAAGGTCTGCAAGACTGTGACCAAAAGTGCACTGAAGAGTACATTTAAGAAAGATACAGTTTAATCAGAGATTTGCAGGGCATGTGTGTTGAAAACAAAGAAACTGCAAAGTGACAAGTGCAAGGACTGCAAATACTCTCGGTGTAATACTGACATAGTCTGTTCCCTAGCTTTTGTAAAGTCTTTTTCTCCTATGAGCCCATAAAACATGTTAAACCTTCACTCAGGTAAAGTGTGCATATATTCTGTACCTTGTTTCAAATCATATAACAATATTAAGTAAACCAGGAGTGAGGACAGCACTTCTTGTATAATATTGCATGGTAATTCACAATGCAGGCTGAATCTATAACAGATGCTCTTCCCTCTATGAGCCCTCATATTTTATTCACCACTAGGTCTCACTGTTTCTCAGAATTACACATAACTCATAATATGGTAAATACCCCAAACAGCTTTGCTCCCTCAATAAAGAAAATGACATCCATTTTGCCCCAGAAGCTGCAGTACTGCACAAACATGTTGCGCATTGTAGGTATGATGTTAACCACTTTAATAAGAAAATGCCGCCTGACATTAAGCAATGTTATTTGCAAAATACCACATCTGACAGTCAATCACTCATTTCAGAGGAACAAAAATGACCATGTTATCAAAAAGACATCAAGTGTAATGTATAATAGATGCACCTGTTTCAGTGCTGTCTGGGGTAATGTAATTGTGTACATCATCTTGAGCTTTATAATGGGGGCAGTCATTATACATGCAGAGTAATAAAAAGATAATTATGAAGCCCCCAACCGTGTTCTGTCATTTGGCAGCCTCCTTAACACAAAGCATATGTTCCAATGAGCCCCAGCTAATCTTCACAAGAGACGAGGAAATTGGCTCACTTCAACCGATTCCATTCCACTTTTCATCTGTGGACTTGCCAGTTTTGAAATCGACATGAAAGAAGGGAGGATGAGGGCAGAACAAGAGCAGGAGACATGAAAGCAGAAAAGTAAACGAGAGCAAGGGACAGCACGGAGGAGAGGCTCAGAGCGGAGCCAAACAGAAACGAGGTGTGGGCAACTAGAAAGAAAGAAAAGGAGGAGCAGAGAGCACAGCAGTGGTGCTAACAAGTTTACTTAATACTACAGTAGCACTGATTGCTTTATCAGCCCACTGAGCCTGTATATGAGATGGAAGAATCGCAAGCAGGAAGACTGATGAGACTATATGCAAGAAATAATGTAATAAGAATATCTGCAGGATGTGTTATGAAAAGTAGAGACAGAGAAGATGCAGTGAGAAGGGAATTGGTCCGCGGTAGCTGACACGTCTGCTGAACACTGTACCTGTCTCAGCAGGGTACAGGTTACAGTATGTGATTGTAGCCTGAGCTGGCAAACGTTAATGGGAAGCTTCAACCTCCACAGCCCTCTAATTGCAGTGGGTAAGAAGATAAAAGGGAAAGGTGTGGGGCTAAATGTGTGAGGACTCATAATGTTTGAGGTGCGGTCAGAGACAAATTAGCCTGTTGATAAAGGCAGCCATGAAGGAAATGGTGGTGTGTTTGGAACATTGTCGCAGGTTGATTGATCACCTTGCCACCGCCCTGTGTGTGCACTTGTGTGCGTCTGTGTGAGTCTACTCATGTGTTATAAATGTACTCACAATAGCAGTGTGTGATTAATTACTCGTAGCATCATTTTACCTGCGTTATCAGGATGCAATTAAAGCTGAAAAGGAATCAGCCGCTAATAGTCTCAGAGTTGTACGGCTGCATAAACGTGTTTGCTTAAAATTTTGCTATACTGAGGACATGCTCACTAAATCAAAACCAGGCACTATCAGCAGGTGTCTCTATATGCATCCATCAAAAAAGGTACCCAAGAGCCACACAAAATACTGTTTCTGAAAATTAAAGAGCACAAGAAAGGTGCTTGCATACAACTTATATAATGTGCTAGCTTGGATTTGACAAAAGAGTCTTTATTCTAGCGACTGGGCTTTCAACAAGCCATGAATGTCTGTTGTCATACTAATGCAGTTCCTTTTGACAGAGACTCTGTAAGCCTAAAATAGATCCATCAGCATTCAACATATTCAGTGCTCACAAACACATCCTCACACACACACACACACACACACACACACACGCGCACACACATTAAAAACCATGCACCAAGTTAAACTGCAATAACTACAGGCATGTAGTGTAAATAAAACAGAAACACACACACACACACACGCGCACACATTCTTAGGCTCATAAAGAATCTGCAGCTCAAGCTCGAGACCTTGATATGACAAAGACACGGCTCAGGGATAGAAAGGCATTTTTCCCTCACCAAGGCCGATTGCTGTGAAATGGAATGGAAACAATGATACTTATAGCGAACAACAAGCAGGCAGACACACAAACAGCGAGAGCCAGCCAACATCGCATCAGTGCCGCTGCCACCGCCTCGTTTTATCGACAGTCAAAGCCATGTAGACTGTTAGGTGGCCAGGCCCAGGGCCGTTGGAGCGACTCACTCTCAATGACTTCAGAGGCGTATTTATCTACATTAGGGATTAAAGTGCCGGGGACAATCAGATTGGAGGTGGCTAATTCCACAGCTGTCTACCCACAACACTTAGTAACACAACAGTTGATTATTCCTTAGACCTATCTCTGTGTGGGTCTAGATGAAAGAACTTGATGTCTTTTTTTCTCTTTCCCCTTGTGTGTTTCCTTTGCTTGTTTATCACCCAGCCTTCACTGCGCATCCCATGTAAAAATGCCTGGGTTCAAACAAACTGCCTTCCTGCTAATTATCTGCAATTCCTCATATTCATAAGACCACTCCCCCCCCCAACTTCAGCAATTGAATGAATTTGCATAATAATGACTACTTGGCACGGTGTAGTGTAAATAACTGGCCGGTGCTGGCTATTCGTCCTAATTTCAGCACTTGTTGGGAGACAGGTTAAGCTTCTTAAGAAGTTGCTCTTGGAAATACTGAAGGTATCATACCGATGTCTGATGAAGTCCAGATTGAAAACATAGCTACATCTTTGATCATTTTTAGTTTCTTCTGAGGATGTTGTTTGGTTTAATCCAATTATCTGTTGCCTAAAAAGTCAAAAAATTGTGTGCGCCCATCACAATTCCTTAGAGCCCAACTCAACATGTGACTAACAGTTCACATCCAAAAAATGTTCCATTTGCAGTGATCTAAAGCAGAGGAAAAAATTTATCTATCCATTATCTATATTACTTATCCTATCGAGGGTCACAGGGGGCTGGAGCCAATCCCAGCTGATAGTGGACAAAAAAAAATCAGTTAGCTTAAATAAAACAGTGGCAATTACTTCTCCATTAATCACTTAATTATTACCAGTGTCAACATTTTTTCATTGTCAAAAATTATTTTCAGCTTCTCATATGTAAGGACTTGCTACTTTTCTGTTTAGTATTATTGTAAACTGAATACTTTATTTTTGGTATGTTGGTGAGGAAAAACGGCCAATCTTGCAGATATTACCTTGGGTTTCAATTTTTAGGCATTTTAGTGATTGAATGATTAATCGATTAATGAAAAATGCATTAATTGTCAAAATAATTATTAGGTGCAGTCCTACTGACAAATATGAAGTAGGTTCACATTAGATCCATCAACGATCCATCTGCTCATGTTTTTCAAAGGCAATTCCTGGTATTCATCAACTGCCTGCCACGAGCATCCCAAAAGTAAGACGTGCAAACCACATTCCTGCCTAATGCGCTTCACCCTAACACTCAGTGTCACACTTCTCAGTTACTCGGCAATGACCCTTGCACCTGCTACCAAATAACGAGGACATTTTGAATCCCTTTTTACCCACTAATCACACTGTTCAATCATCTGCTTTCTGACAGATCTTCTGATGACTCCCAGTTTTCATTGTGGTAACTTGTAGACAGCTATAAACTGGGCTTAAAGTGCTGGTGACATGCTATTACTACTAGCATGCAAACATCAACCCCTCCCAGTCCTGTTATTTATGAACCTGACTCGTATTAATGAGTGCAAAGAAGACTGATGGACTCATTCGTCCATACATCCATACACCCACACACAGGCGCACACACTCACAGAAAGAGCAGAACATACAAGATTGATGTATTTACCATTTTGAAAGTTCACCCAAATGTAAATAATGCTGGTAATGTATTTTTCTTCCTACTGACTGACATTAATGCTTTATGGAGCAGAGGATGTCAAGGTACAAGAGGTTTATTCCACTACCTGCAATGGTGAATCTATTACATGAGAGAAAGTAATAAACTCATTATTGATTTCTGTCTACAAGAGATCCTCACAAATAAGCATTATAGTTTGTTTGTTGTCAATATTTCACACATTCCTGCCATTCAGTTTAAGTGAAACCCTCTACATACACTAAGAAAATCTGCATGTCTAAACAAAACAAATATTGCTAAGTTACCAATTATCAGATTGCACTTGTCGTAATAATACTGTTGGAAGCCTAATGAAATATTTAAAAACTCATCACAATAATATACATCAAATAGATTCACAGCAACAAAAAGAAAGACTAAGAGAGCAAGGAAAAGGAAAAAGAAAATCTATCTTCAACACAGCCACGAATAATATTCCTTTTATGAGCTCTTGAAGTTAAGTGCTTCAATATATCTCAATGCGGGACTCTAAAGCTGGCATAGAGAGACACATTTGAAAAACACTGAAAAGCCAGTATAACTTTTGACTGAACAACACTGACGTGAAGGTGAATTTGCCTCTTCCATGAATGTGGCAGTTTTCAGAAGAAACACAGATGTTAAATTGGTCTGCTCAGGCATCAGCAGGGACGCTATGAAGTCTGGAGGCTGCCGAGCTCTCACTCTTCCTTCAAGGGATTCCTTTATTAGCCCCAAAGCTCCATCTCACAGGAAAAAATATTTAAGCCTATCCCTTTTTGGATTTGAAGCCCCACATCTCTGTATTATTCCTCTATTCCTGCT
>NW_018128060.1:126554-147937 GCF_001952655.1 Monopterus albus | reverse complement strand
CGCTGTCCACCCTCCCTAGGCACCCAAAGCCCCATCGCACCACTGTATCGCCTCCCACCCAGCCCCACTCTGCACAGTCCCTCCTCTGCTCTAATCCGTGATTCAAGCTCCACTGTGGGATAATGCCATTGGACACACTCCCACCTGATTCCAAATCTCACTTTTGGAAACAGATGAATAACATAGTAGATGGGTGAGGTGACTTGTGAAAGACAGGAAAAGCACAGTCAAGCTCGCTGCATGCTGCAACTCCACAGCCGTCAAGGCAGCAGTGAGCAGGTTGCACGGAGGAGGAAATCAGGATTACTCTGGGGAAACACTCTCTCCCTGTGAGATGGCAGCACTGGGGATGAACACCCAGCATGGCCCACGTAAGCTCTGTATGAAACACAGAACAGGTGACCGATCACAGCAGTGCAGCAGGACAGCGGAGAATGTAAAGGAGTCCTCTTGAGATTAACAGTTACAGGCTTGACGTGAGTCTAACGAACACTTTCATCTGGACTGACTCTTCAAAAGGAGTCTAGATGGGAACAAATGATATAATACATTTGAAATATCCTATAATGCAGTAGGCTCAGGGGTGCGCTAGATGCTTGTGGCACTGACACTTGAGTGCAACTCCCAGACTGTGCTGCAGAACAAAATAACCTAAAAATAAAGTTAAAATAGGGTAGCTAACACTCAGTCAGATATGCACATAAATCACCCCAGGTGAGCAACAAGCAACACACGACGCAACAGAAAGCTTCTAAGGCTCGAGGCAACTTGCAAAGGGACCTCGCTAGTAGTAGCTGTTGTTGTTGTTCACGTTGGTGTGAGTGGGACTTTTACCCAGAGGGAATGTTTCCTACCTCAGTTGGGGACTGTAAATCTTACATAAATCTATTTAAAACTGGGGCATCTCTGTTTGGAATATAGAACCGTCAGCAACACATAAAGTAAGCTATCTATAGTACAAATTTTTAATAGAGGCATTAAAAGGAAAAGTCTGGTTATACTCCATAAACTTTTATTGTCTGCAAAGCCTGTGAAAAGACCAAAACCAACAATGAATAGATTCAAAATACTGCCTATGCATCCAAAGCCTGATGTAGCTCATTCACTGCACCACAAACCTCCATTGCTCTCCTTAAACTACTAAAAACACGTAAACCAGCTACACATTTGCATTGTGTGACGTTCCATTGTGCACTGTGGTTTATGTTGCGTCAGTCTCATGTCCATGTAAATACTAACCAGTGCACCAAAGTCACAGGTGAATATTGTCCCCAATAAATGTAGTTTAGTCCTGATTTAGTAATATTTGCTAAAATCCACTGTGTCCAGCTGTTATCAGAAATTATTAGCCACAGACAGTCTGGGGAAGTTGGACAGTACTGAAAATGGACAAAATCATTGTTGGTTTAGGTCTTTTTGGGATGTAACAATACCAAAAACATTACAATATGGCACGAGCCTTGATAAAAAGTCCACAATAAATTATCACAATATTTATGAAATGAACACTGAAAAATACCCTTTACAAAAAATAAATCAGCATTTTTATGTAATGTTTATAAAAGATAATGCAGCAGTATCAGTCTTTTTGTCAAATAAAATCAAACAACATATTATAGCAGGACAGTCACACTCACAGTGGAACATCAGTGTTTTACCCCCCCAGGTAGGTTTTACTTTCGATGTTTGGTGGCTGTGCCGGCCGGTGGTCGGGTTTCGGGTTCCATCATTGGGCCAGTTGAAACCAGTATCCCACCGGCCACCGGGGGCAGTAGTAAGTACTTAGTGGTTATTAAGTGTTTGGTTTTGCATGTGTGTTTGCCCAACTCCTTTAAAGTGTAGCGCACAACCGTGTCCCCAATGTTTCTGTAATATTTGATTTGATTTTGATTTGATTTATTCTTTCAAGCATGTAAAGAAAGTTGATATGTCAACACACATAATTTTACACATATCCAACAAATGCTAATCTAATATCAATGTGCTTATACCTAGTACATGCTTGAATGGAGTAGGAAGAAGTCAGACTTATCCAGTCCTACCCCATGACATCATCTTACCATCATTGGCTTGCAAGCAGTATCTCTACATAAATAATTCTCTTCTACACCACACAAGTAATATACTAAAAAAATAACAGAGTGTTAACATTCTTACAAAATTACATTCTGCTCTCGCTTGCAACCCGGAAATTGCAAGGATGCATCCAGGACTGTCTCAGTCCTAAACGGGGCTAGTATTGCCTTTGTTTGACAGTATTTGCGAGTCATTATGCATTAAACAATTTCCTTTCTAGCCCTGTCATTTCTTGAAAAGTGAAAACTGAAATGCTGCCACACAACAGCAGAATAATGGAGCATCCACTATGTCAGTTTCAAATTCTGTGTGACCTGAAAGACAGTTATTCCCGTGAAATAACCACATGTAATGTGCTGGTAGATACTGTCACAGCCCTTGCGATGGTATTGAGGAATTTTTATATCATGATATTGTGAAATTACAAATAATGTTACATCCCTAGTCTTCTGTAAGACTTATTGGCAATAACAGAATATTGTCATTTTTAACTTCTAAGACGCAAATGCTTAGCACTCAATCCTCGTCTTCTACAAAGTAAAATAAATAGATTAAAAGTAAAATTTAATTACTTATTTGATATTGTTTTGTTGCTAATGCAATGTGCTGTATATAATGTCCCATATAATGTCATCAATAAACAGAAACAGAGAGCTGGAAGGACAATGGACAGATACATCCAAATAGAGTATGTGGTATAAAGATCATCTCATAGTAATTGTACATGACATTTAATTGTGAGAGTGGCGTGTTGTTTAATCAGATGTATCCTCCAGCACCCTAATTAGTCTTCGCCAAGACAAGAAAGAAATTCAAGCACAAACAAGGCATCATTTGTTTTGTGGTTTATCCCCATCTATTTGATATGTAGTGTGTAATCGTTTACAGAGTGGTTACCTCGGTAAATGTGACTGAGTCGAGGTCGCCTTGTTAGCCGTCTTGTATGACACAGAGGAAAGGTATGCATGTGTCTCCGTCTCCGTCTTGTATGACACAGAGGAAAGGTATGCATGTGTCTCCGTGTGTCTGTGTTAGCGTGCAACTGTAGTGATAACTGCCATCACAGGAGTGTTTTATTGACATCTTAACCTTGCAAATAGAAAAATTTTGGCTGACTCCTGTCCAAGTTAATTACCAAGCATCTCAGCATTTAACTCAGTCTGACAAAATTATACTCTTGAGGTTAAAAAAGACTTTCAGTACTTGAGAAAGGCAATTAATGTCAAGTGTAAAACCACCGTTGCTGCTGAAGCCTGGAAAGTATAGCTAATATCACTCATTAGTATAATAAAGGTTTTCAATCTACCTCAGTCTCCAACAGGGCTAACACGCTCTTTAATGGCGATAATATATATGATCCAAAACTTTTTATCATTAACTATTCAGGTGAATGATGTAGGAATGTTCCAAGCAAATTTCAAACACAATAACGGTAGATCAAACTGTTCACATTACATGGCAACTTATTGTTGACTGTATTACACCTGCCAAGATGTTAGAAGCTTGTGTGATGCTACATTCACCATATGCTACACAGAAAGCCCCAGTGTTTTTCATTTCTTTAGCACTGAATATCTGGGACCAGTTCAGCCATGTCTTCCCTACATTAGCATGGGGCTCAATATAGAAAGTGCAGAGGCCCATACCTAATGAGTCATGTTCCCTGTCCTCCCTGTAGCAGGCTGATGTTCCCAATGAGCTGTGGCTGCATTCCCATTCCTTACTCCCACTCCCACTCTAAGGACCGTAGCCCCACTCCACCATTGACAGCCTTCATCCCCGCTGCTCACCTGGAGCCACTCACATCAGCAACACCATAATGGAGTGTGAAGTGTGAAAACATTTAACTGAGAAGCAGGTTCATTTGAGCTGCATCATTTCCAACCTGTCCAGACAGGAGACGTGTGGCTTTCATTACACCTAATGTCCAGACAGACGTGGGCATGCAGGTGCTCAGGGCCATTTGGGGTTTTCCATTTATGTTCTACTTTCAGATAAAAAACAGCCAGAGGGGTCAATGACAACAGGCATTGTGAATTCACTGTTTGATTTGATAGGTCTTCAACATCCTGCTGTCAAATCGCCTGTAGTAGCTTTCCACATATTCATTGTTTGCACACACTACACTATCAACAGTGACCTCTTGAACCTCAGGGTGTTTATCTAACTACTGTGCAGCTCTAATGCATGACGACTTGTGCTATTTCTTAACCCTTAAGTGATGTTTGGGTCTGTGAGACCGATTTTCAATGTTTACTAAAGCAAAAAGGGACCAGTAAATTATTTTTTTGACCTGGCCTTAGCCCATTTTCTATGAAGAACATGGTAAAAAAAACTTTTTCATTGGGTGCATACTGTATAGCCCCTACATATTTTTATTACATTGGTGTTCAGGTTTCCCAGACATGAATGCGTTATTGGTAGGGAAATTATAGTTGAGAACAGCATGGTAAGAGCACACAATGAAAGCATAAATAAATGTATCTATGTAGAAATACACAAACAAATAAAGAGATAGAGTTTTCACAAGTCACTCCCCACACCAAAACACCCCCTTCCCTAGACACATGCACACGCATTCATACATTGTGGTTAACTAATCACCTTCAGTCATTCAAGCATATGAGACAGAATTTTTATCTTGGTGTGTCACAGGAGCATGTACAATAATGTTTGTCACTGTAAACTGTGTGAGGGACACTACAAATATAACTATAAATAAGGTTTCCTGTGTGGCTCCTTATCACTATTGATCAATAGGACAAGAGACATGGCAAAAACATTTTTTGTGCAGAAGGTCATAGAACTGATTCTGGACAACAAACAAGCTAGTTCAGAGCGAGTGTCAACTTTGGAAGATGAGAAACATCCTGAAAACGAGGATCATGTCCCTGTCGATTCAGAATCTGACAGTGAATTTGACGAAGAGGATGACAAAGCCCCTCAGTCAGCCTGTACGCAGACAGCCCCAGAGCCAGTCTGTCTACAGCCTGCAGGGAGACAAACACGGATGTAGAGAAAAATGGGGAAGGAAGAGGAAGTGATGCGAGCTGTGTGGCCCAAAGGACAGGGAAGCAGATGTGTGTTGCAAATATATTTGCAACACACACAGTCAACAGAATTAAATGGAACCTTTATTGCTATGTGGCCATGCAGAGGCAAATGTTAAACTTTTATCTTACATGTTACCTAAATAGCTTATAATTGAGATGAAGTTAACATCTGTTCAGTGTTTCATACCCATTTTTGTAGCAGAGCTGTCTTAAAAAGTCCACTCAGTGTTGTTAGTCCTGTGAACAGTGGATGGGTAATCAAAATAAAAACATCACATAAAGGGTTCATTCTTGCAATGGCATGTGCACAGAGCCTGATGCTGCAGTGTAGCATTACAGTACGTAGCTGGAGATTGTTTACCTTCCTGCATCCTCTGGGAAAGCCTTTATTGTACATTGCTGACCACAGGGACATTTTCACTGAGCCTGCAACCTGGTGTCCTACTTGCTTTTTAACAAACAGCATTTTCAGCAGTGTCATAAGAGTTTCACATGAGCCTTTTGGTTATGGAATCCCCAAACTCTACGGTCAGCACCCTTGCCATTTTCTCCTCTTTTGATAATGTCATGAGTTGGATTGTTCTTTTCTCCCCCCCTCTTCTCTTATGGTGGCCAGGTTCCATCACTGCACTCAAGAGACCCCTTCTGTTTAATCACTGCTGCCCTGCTGAGCCTCTTCACCGCCCCCAATCTCATCCGTATGTGCTACTCTTACATTACCCCAGCTAAGGACCCTCTCCCATTCTACTCAAGATCATTACCCACCTGCCCCTCCTTGTTTGAGTGCCAGAGTTTCAGTACAGTGTACGCTGTGAGGGGTGCCTGACAAGTCAGGGGTCAGACAGGCTGTACTTCTTTTCCTCAAATGGTCTCTTAAAATCACAGGTAAAACAAGGGGTCTGTCAGGGGTTTCTTCCATTAAAGGGGGTTTTTTCACCAAGTGCTTGTTCAAGGGGGATTTGTTGGGTTTTTCCTCTATTATAATAATAATAGTAAGGTCTAGACCTTACTTTGTAAAGTGTCCTGAGACGACTTTTGTTGTGATTTTGAGCTATACAAATAATATTGCATTGAATCAACATATTTAGAAATAGCACACATAATAAAACACTAACTGGGAAGAGAAGGCAAAATTTAAAAAGAGACGGAAGCCATACTGTATAAGTAGAAGAAAAGGGCCCTATGGTTGTTTTTAATCAGGTAGTGTCCTGTAATGTGTATTTTTATTGTCGCACTGCCCGTGGCACCATAAATCCTATGGCCATTCCTAGTCAACCTGTCGAGCATGGTACAGGCCAGCCTGACGGTCTATAACTGCCTTAATATTTAAGTCCCTCATCGTGAGACACTGGCCCTCACTCTTGGCCTTCCAAGCCATGGGTGAGGGATTAGGCTTGGTGGGTTACTGGGCCATAAGCAAGCCTCCATTTTATGACTGCCTTCCTACAAGCTGCTCCTAGACTTCTGCAAAGCCCAACGCATTTCCTCTCGCTGTGTTAATTTATCTAAAAACCTAGCACCCTGACAGCCTAAACCACAGGCTGCCTTTATGGGTTAGGAGGGTGATTCTTATCCAAAGCCACTTGGGCCGTCCATCTGTTTGGCCCCGGAACCCAGGCATCTGCTCACTGCTATTGTTAGGCTTTGTCAGATGACCGGCCAAGACCCTTATGGGGAGCCTTGGTCAACTCTCATGCACAGTTATGTGTGTATGCACATGTACACAGGGGCACATGTGTTTGTGCCTGGCTTCAAGATTCAGAGAAAGGCCAAGTGCTGGCTTAGGCCACAGTCTTTGTTATGGTGGCCAGTGGTGGAAGAAGCCAAAAGCACTGAGAACTATTAAAAACGAGTTAGACAAATAACTCAATATATACAGCTATATATCAGAATAAATTTACTGCAACCTGTAATTATGATTGCACATTATGCCACCAGGTGGAATGGCCAATTTGACTACTCTACTCAGCTTTACTCTCCTGTAACTTGAGTTTCACTTTGATAAGACATGACCACCAAATTAGAACTTGTCTGTCCCCATTGGCCCAAGTTCCCAGCAGGACTGCTGCTGGTCAAAGATCTCTTTCTCACCACTGTGTTTCTCTGACCTATGTTAACTTTTTAATTAGGTAATTAAACCCAGACTACTTCCCTGATGCACATTTTGACTGAATGATGAGTAGCTGAGAGAACCCTGGCTGTGTGAAATTAGACCTCGACTGCTCCATGTGCATTTTGTTTTGCTTATTCCTGTTCTGCCTTTTCTACATTACCTTTTCATATTTTGCAGTTTTGAATAATTAAGAATGTTGATTCCCAAATCATGAAAAATTAATGTGTGAAGGATGCATAATTAAGTGCTTTAATTCTAGGCTTCCTGATGCATTCTTCATTTAATTATCATTTTGGGGGAAGGCTTGAATATAATGGGAGGAGACAGATACACTTCATCTGAGCAAGGCGACCTTCTCATATATGCATACAGCACTACTGAGAAGAAAATGTGAGGTTTATCTCATGATTAATGTGTGAGTGTGTGAAGTCTAATAAATATCTCCCTTTCAACAGCAAACAATGTCATTGTATGGAAATATCTTATTGGTACAGTAAAGTGCAAATGCAGTCTCTAAAAAAGGTTACATTATGTAACTAAAGTTGTTTTTTTTTTTGCAGAAATTAACTAAGGGACAAAGACTTTGAAAAATTCTTTTAGAAAAGCCTTCGAGCCAAACACCGGGTCCACACAGCTAATTTACCTCATGTTTTCAGTGATGAATGGAAGCCATTATGCAATGAATAATAGGAGTCAAGAGGATTTATTACACACAACATGGTAAAACTTCAATAATGCATCCAGCATTTGCTATACACAAACATCAGCAAACAGCATGCTGTGTAAGTGGCTGCATTTTTTATGTTCTATATGGTCTTTGGCTGAAGCTGCCACAGGCTAAAACAAATTATTCATAATTCTTATTTAGATTGATTAGAGGTTATTATTCTCTATCTGCTAACCACAACAGCCCGTGACTTAAAATATGTAAGAAACATGCATACAAACATGTTTGTACATTCATGAGCATTTACACATTCAGTGATGCACTTTCATATACAACACACGTATACAAACGCACATTAGGACATTGAGTTTATAAAAAAAAGAGACCAATTAACGATTAACTGCAATACAAATTATATACTAGCAATAGCAGAATCCTGGATCACTGTGGTTGTGTTAAGCCTCCAAGTCAAGTTAATCTAAACCATGTTTACTTACACTATAATGGGGCTCATGTTTGCATTTAATATGTACATTATGTGGTTTCCTTAGGTCACAATATAGGTGAGTCAGTAAAGTGCTGGTATAAAAAAAAGGCTTGTTAAGTCTAAACATATTCTGTCCATCCATTATTGTTGTGTGTTTTCTCAGCCATTATGCATGTCTCATCTTCTTTGTTAAAGTAACAATGGGCATAATGGAGCAGAGCCCTTAAAATCAGCTGAAGATGGATTAAAATACTATATATTTTGGTTTGTCGAGTTTCTACTTTACTACTGGTATAAAAGAAAGTTTGTTTAATCTGTTGCTAAATGAGTTGCAACACATTTCTGAGGCATTATCAGTACTTAGCATTAGCAGCTAGGCTAGTGAATGTGGACCAAATAGACAAATAGGAACGGATGTGGAGCAGAGACAAAATGTGAACGTAAAGTAACAAGTTTGTCGGAATCAGTATCAGAATGGTTTATCTTAGCATTTGGCAAATTCTAATCTGAACTGCGTATATTGTATGTTTGTGTGTCAGCATGTGTACATTAGTGGAAAGTAAGTGAGATCAAATCTAAAGTGAGTAAGAGGGAGTTAAGAAATAAGGACAAGATCCATGGGTGAATATCAGTGTCTGCAATGTATATGTGTCTTTGTTCAGGTGGTATGAAAAGTAGCATATTCTGATCTGGGACGAGGGAGGAGACAGAGGGATGCTGCTGTAACTCAGCTGCTGGTTAACTTCTGAGCCTCTTCCACACATTAATTAGTACCCAAAGGAAACAAATGGAGGTGGAACTGGAACAGAGGAATGGTGAGGAGGATGACTGGGTGTTACAGTGGTGATCCCCTGTCGTATGTACAACATAGTGCATACTCTAGAGGACACTCCACTGAAACATTGAAAAAGTTCTCACTCTATAATATTATGTCAATTTGTTTTGAGACCAAATGGCTTATATTTTTTAATATTCACAAATATTCAAGCAAAAACAAGACAAGTCTGTTTTTGAGATTTGCGTTGTAGTAAAATACTTATGTACTAAATGTAGTTACAGTAAACAATAACAAGTGTTATTAATAATCACCAGACTTCTCCTCAAAGGAGTTAATTTTGTCAGTTTTATCCTATTCTAATGCTTTAACAATATAGCAGATTAATTAACTGAGAAATGTGTATCAAAAGACTGACTGTAAAGTATTATATTTTTACTTATTTAATTTCTTACATTGCTGCTGGCTACTACTATTATATTAGGCCTATTTACTTCATAACTTATTAAAATGCTTAATGTTTTAAGTGCCAAAATATTCTTCTGTGGCACAAAACTTAAGTAATCTGGAGCTGGCCTTTGCTAGAAAATCACTTGTGTTTGTAACGTGGAATATTACTGGGATCCAGATCAGAATTTGGTGTGTGGTAGATCTTATGTGGATGTTATCCTGCAATTTTTGTTCAGGCATTCAAGGATTTTATGTAGAGAGGCAGAAGCAAAAAAAATGAAATTGGCCCTACAGTATCTCACAGTGGTGAAGAATCCTTTACCAAATTCTCTGGCAGGAGTAACAAATTGTCACACTTGCATCAAAATCAAGACTACCCCTGTGTTAAGTGATAATCAGAGAGAACATCCTGAAACGAATCGGTCTCAGTGGACCTGTGTCATCTCACATCAGAAAGCTTACAAATGCTAAATTAGAGCAATTAAAGACGAGGCAAACCTTGATAAGGCTTGCATAAACTGTGGGAGTTGACATCATCAGCATTTCTTCTTCAAAGAATAATTTAGCTTTACATTATTAGGACCAAGGGTGTAGCCTCAGAAATTATCACCCCTCAGTACTACACTCAGCAAGACTGCACAAAGGCATCTTCCCTTCCCTAATGCGCTCAGGTTTTAACATTCTGTTGTTTATTAAGACACTCCCAAATAGTAAGATGAGTCTAATCCTGTCTTGCAAAATGTACACTTTCATGTGGCATCTGTTTAAATACAGTAAATCTGGTTTAATATAACTGACTCATAATGAAAAGATAGTAATCCTGCAAATTGGGGCAATGAGAAAGACCAACGTCTTTAAATGAAAGCTTCAGCTCTGCCGCAATGCTCCATATTTCCATCTTGGCAGACAGAGTAGCACAGTGTTGCCTAATGAAGCTTAGCATAATTTGTTTGATGTGTTTCAGGGATTCAGGTATAGTTTCGATTAAAGTGGGTCAATTTCATGTAACTAAATAGTGGATATGCTTACAGTCGAGCAATCAACAGCAATGGAGCTGATTATTAGCAACCTACTGTAACAGTAAGCACCAAAAATGAAGGTGAAGGCAGAGGATGGGGGATTTTGGGGATTCTGCAATTTATTATCCTCCGGCAATTAGCTAGGAAATGCTGCAAGCTCTTTGACTGTGGGATGTTTAAAAACGGAAGAGATAAGAGATGCAGCAGCCCTTCCTCATGGTAGACACTAGCTACAGGCGCAAGAGATATCAGAAGCTCTGATAGTCTCCTAGTCAGACGCAGAAACACAGATAAGCAGCACTGAACTGATCAACTGGAGATAGCTCCTGTCAATCAGGCCCTGGGCTTGATTAATACATGCAGCTCATGAAAAAATTAGGCCAAATGGGAGGTTTGATGTGAAGGGTTACAGTTGTCAAGGATGAGTAGCAGAGATGCATTACAGCAGTGTGGAAGAGAAACATTCCAGTTTGGTAAACTCTTCGAGGGCGTTAGGAGCTCGTCGTAGGTGGGGCATTTTGACTGGCTCATCCTGGTCATGTCAGCTAGGGTCAAGGTCACTGTGAATCTGTCCCTGTCTTATGGTTTCAATCAAAATTCTGATGAGGGACTTGGTATGGTCCAGCACCTCTGCCCTATGCTGTCATGTTTGAAGTCCATCTTTTCAAATTGTGGCCACAGGGACATTCACACTGTACTGCACTGACTGCTTCATCACATTTAAATCCCAAACATCCGCTGCTTTGAAACCAGGACAATCCATTTTTCTGACAACTGGTAACAATGAGAAACATTAAAAACAGTCTAAATTCCAAAATAAGTCAAAATTTAATACACCCATTTACAGTATTTATGAAACTTTTGCAGCAGTGTGACAATAGAGCAGTAATGCAATCCTCAAATAAACAAAATATTACCTCATTTATTCACCATATTTCAAAACATCCAACTGAAAAACACCTATGTTTAACATAAAACCCATTTCCACCTGATTAACATGTGATCTGTGTCTGGATGCTTTATCTCAGTGATGACACCAAATCATGGCTCTTTACATGGCTCTTAGTATTAATGAGTGCTCTCAATATGCAGATTATGTAGATAGAGCTGGTGCATGTGGTGGTCCTAGGCAAAGCACAATAAAATAGATAGAGCTGGTGCATGTGGTGGTCCCAGGCAAAGCACAATAAAACTATCTACTGTTATTAAGCAACACACTTGCTCCTTATGCTTTAAACATCACATTCCAATTTAAGATACTTAAAATGAACCAGCTACTACTGGGAACATCTTACCATGTTTGCTTTCGTGAGTAGAAGATGGCAGAAATAAGTGACTGGTTGGGCCGACATCCAGTCAATATGCCATTTCATTGTGTTCTGAGTGCATTTTTATGTTAATTTGTGCTTTTCTTAACCAAACAAGATGTTCAGATACAGATTATATGTTAATTCCAGATGTGATTGGGGACCAAAAAAACATGCATGTGGAAGATCAAGTCAAACAGATGTGTACTTTGTTCCAATATAGCATTTTCTATAAGGTTAACATGCCCCAATTGCTTCTAATAACTATCTGTTTTGTTATTGGTTACATTTGAGAGGGAATGTTTTACTGTATTATAGTACTGCATTAGTTAGATGCCAGGCAAATAATCTCTGAATTCTGCCCATGAATGAATGTTGAAAGATGCTGACAGAATTAGAGAGCATACCTTTGTTCACCCACACAATCTGTAGTGAAAACATGAGTAAAGCAAACTTTCAAAGTTATGAAAGTGACATTTGATAATGACACGAAATAGATTATACAGTAGGCAATTCTAACAAGCCTCTCGACATCAGCACTAAAACAGAAACTGCATGATATTGATTCTTTGAATGCTTATCCCACTATGTTGTACCAGGAGTATTCAAATTCACAACTGTCCTTGAAGCTTTGTACTTAAAGTTAGAAGACACTGAGGATAAATCTCAATTCTGTTTATTTTATCAATCCTTCCAGTCCACCATCTTGAATGACATCCTAAAGCTCTTATTCTTGCTCTGAAGAATGAAGAGCAAGGAGGGTGCCTGGAGGAGACATGAGCAAGGATAAACGAGAGTATCCTTGGACCAGCACACCCCTTCATCAGAAATCAGTTGGTGACTGGATGCACTTTCTAGCTGCATCCTTTCCTTGCATCTTATGTGGGCAGGACTAAAACACAAGGAAAAGATGCAAGTGAGGGAAAAGTGGATGCAATTAAGGGAATTGAGATTTGCCCCAAGACAAACCTCTCCTACATCCCATCCCTTCTTTATAGTGTTAACCCTAATGACCCTAGTCAGAGAGGAGTAAGAAAAAACTAAATCTGTGTAACTTTTTAATGTCTGCAGCTGATTAAGATAAAAACCAGCCTGTCTCATTTCTTAGTGATTCTCCTTCTCACTCCCCTCTGGAGCCAATTTTGTTTGGTGGGGAACAGTGGTAGATAAAGCTAAGAGCTGGCAAGCTCTCTAATCTGAGGAGTCGTGTTGGAGCAGCTGGGGTGACATGAGGGAGTACTGTGTTCTCAGAGCATGGACAGATAAAAACAAAGGCTATGATTGGGATCAAGAGTTTGATGTTGGGTGTAAGATAACAAAGACAGTACGTCCTCCTGATGAGACAAGGTTGAGGATAAAACCACCTCCTCTTCCTCTTGTCTGCTTTTTCAGGGTTTTACTAGGTAGGGGGCTTAAGCCAACAAAAGTATTGTGAGGGAAATGTGAATCCTCCAAAGGTGATCTTTTTCTCTTCTCCAAAATATTCCATTTGGTTGTATGTTATTTCCTGGAAGTGATAAACATACAAAATGTACACTTTAACTAATTTTGAAAATGAGTATCTGAACTATTTAGGTGTTTGATTAGGCTATAAGCCACTGCTTTGGTGCCACTTAGGTGCAATCTTTGCACTCAGAAGAGCTGTATGTGTTATTTGAAACGACAGTAGATGCAACCATAGACTCAAAAAGCAAGAGTGCGTGGATGTGGTCTGCTATGTTTTCATAACTTTGGCTACCAGAAGCACTAACCTAACTGGCAGCTGCATCCAGTAGCATCATTGATGCTATTCCCATCCATGAATTTGTGCCCAACATACAGTAAATAGTATGCTATATGTGTTTGTGCCATTATTGCAACTCTATTTTAACGAGATTGTTACAGATGCATTCAACCACAGGCTCCCAAACAAAGCAAAACTTTATCAAGCCTATTTTTGAAATGTGTCTGGCAGTGTTAACGATTAGAATTAAAAAGCAAAATTCATGTACTACTAGCTCAAAAACTCAAAGTGTTAGTAGCCATTATCCATAATCTTATTAGGATTATATACAAAGCATAAACCTAGGGAGCAGCTATGGCTGTGGTGTACCGAGCAGTCCAGTTTAAAAAAATGCTCTTCCCTCGAGACTCCCAGAAGTAACCCATTACAGCACATACAATAAAATATTCATATGGGATCATGATGCCCTACAGTATTTACAGCAGCACCACACCTTCATTCTAGTCACTGTAAAATACAGCTGTGTGGATAGAGAGCATTTGGGCCTCATGTACCACAAAAAGCTAATCTGTTATAATCTGTTTGAAAAGCTGTAGTTAGATGAAGCCACAGTTTACAGTAGAAGTAGGATGAATTTGAATTTTGCTCCTGCATCTGTTTAACATCCAACATGTACCTAGCTTTGACAGTAAAAGGAATAGGCTAAAATAATAATCATTTTAATAATTACTTTTATTAAAGTAAAAAAAAGAAGTGGTCAGTTTTAGGATTCATTCATTTCATGACAGACATGGTTGATAATATTATAAATACATAAATGCATTTTGGCTCATAAGCACATTTTAAACATGCAAGACTAAAAGAATTGTTTTTTGGAAATGGAGCACTTGTGATTCTTGGGTACAAGTAGGTTATTTTTGCATAATGTCCCAATCATTAGATTCACCTATGGTCGCAATCTGTCAACTCACATCTGCTCATTCATCTGTTGGAGTCAAAGTCTAACCCCTCAGCTGTTACGGTATGCTGCCACCAAGCACAAATCTAGGGCATATGTAGGCTTGGATGAAATTATCTTAATTGAAACAGTGCTTCAATATGCTAATAACGTCTATCACAAATGCATGTTGACTGCAAAAAAGATTTTGCTCTAACAACCTATAAAACTGCCTCTCTGAAGATGTCCAACCAAGGGCTGGAAACGCTGCAAGAACTATTAGCAGCAAATGTGAAACCATTAGAGTGTTTGTGGTGAATAATCACAGTCAGCAGTTACTTGAGAAACACTGAGATCGAACCTGCTTCTCAAATCAGGGCTCGGCAGCTTTCCTTCTTATCTCGTTGCAATGCAACACCTCTCCTGAGTTCCCTGTTTACAGTATAAGCAGTGACACTTTCCACCAGCTTTTCATGGCTCCTTGGAGACCCTTATTTGCTATGCATGTGTGGCAGAGCATTTCAGTATCCAGTGATTCTGCACGGCAAGAATGTGCCCTCCCTTATTATTGTACAAGCATGTGTTACTCAAACCAAGACTAGCTTGTCAGCGCCTAAAATAAGATTTGAGAGTAAATGTGCCAAGAGAATACTGAATAAATTATGGCTATTTGTAGATGAGACAGTTATTCAGATCATAAGCAACTGAACAGAGAAACACAAACACTAATCTCTACCAGAAGGTCCAGTACAGACGAACAAACATTTATTCCATTGCACAGAAGTGAGTTTGTCCAAGTGGCGCCTTATAGGCACATTAAAATCTGCTTGCTTTATTCAGCATTGATGCTACAGTGAAGGATAAGAGCTTCTCAGGGAGCAAGACAGCCATTCTTCTTCTAAATATGCATATTCTTCTGAGACAAGCTTGGCGTCAGTTTCAAAAAGCCAGAAAAAGAAACAAACGCATACAAAAGCAAAGCTCATTTTCCAGGCTTTTATATTTGAATAATCCAAGGCTGTTTGTCACAAATATTTTGCTATGCCAAGGCAAGTACTGTATGTATCTATACTCTGTGCATAGAAACATGTATGGACCAATTTTGTGAATGAATGACAGATTAACACAGCCATTTCAGTAACACACTCTAGGACTGCAGCATCTTGGCTGCTTTGCTCTAACTGAAAGAAAGAAAAAAACTGAGCCAAGAGGTATTTTGCTGACTAGTTCCTGGGTTCTAATGCTCTTAAAAAGAGCTTGCAGAGTTGCATGTTGTTGCCATCATGGCAGCGATGCACTGGTGCTGATCCCTAAATAAGATTTCAGCCTCTGCTCCATGGATTAGAGTGGTGAAAAGATTCAGCTGTAAAATATCATCTTCTCCACATGTGGAAAAAAAAATGGAGGGAAAGCCATGGCTTTGTGACTTTGATATGTCTGTTACAGCCTTACACTGCTCTTCACACACTCTCTCAAATTTCAAGGTCTGTTGTAACAAATGAAACCACTGGGGGGGAAAAGTGAAGAGCAATGACACACAGAGCTTACTTACTTCAGTCAAGTTTTGGTAAGCTCACAGTGGCAACTGGAGCTGACAGAACAAAACATTCTAGTGGCACCTGGTATCGACTGCACGCTGTTTCCTATCTCCTTCCAATAATATAGTGCATTGGAGATGGCCACCCAACTGTATTCTGCAACATCATCTTCATTTCCAGTGCAAAACTGGTTAAACCTTACATAAGAAATCCGTTATCTTCCATTTTTATGACCACAACATTCCACTACACCAAAGCCCTGTTAAGATGTGCACCTACATATATAAACATAATAGTAACTTTATGTGTGAGTCTAATGTCTGAATATTTTCATTTTTATGTTAAAGTCACAATCTTATTAGGGTGGACCTGTTAGGAACGCTCTGGTAGGGAGGTGAGCGAGTAAAAAATGACGGACCCAGGTAGCTGACTTCGGTGCAAGAAGTGCTCTATTTATTTACAGTGACGATAAATATGTGTACAACCAGGTGAAGGAATATGGAGCAGAACCGGGTGTCGAGCGGCAGTCATGGAAAACATACAGTTAGTGATGGGATGATAAGGAAGAGGCCGGGCTGCGGACGCCAGGATTCACTCCTGGACTGGTCGTGGTGGTTGGTTGCTGAGGGGACAAAGTTAGAAAAACAGTTAATGGGAGACTGTGCATCGACCTGCGTGGTGGAGTGATGTGGAGTTGAGGAGGTCCGTGGTCCGGAGAAGCGATAGCTGCTGAGAAGACAAGACACGGGGCACAAGGCAGGAACGGAGCTGGGATGAAGAGCGTGAGCAAAATACATATAGTAGACAAAATAATAGATCGGCATAGAAAGGGCTAGAGTATAGAACGAACTGGCAGGGAAGTGGACGATGAGCACGGTATAAATAGGAAGAAACTAATCAGGTGCAGCTGGTGGTGATTCAGGGGACGTGAAGCAGGTGTGTCAGATAAAGAAATCAGGGGTAAGGGAGCTAAAATAGAGGGAGAGAAGTGAGAGAGGCAGGTCCAGCCGGGAAAACCTGACAGGACCGAGTAACATTTCCATAACAATTTCAATAAGATACAAGTCTGAGTTGCAGTCAGATTAACATGTATGATGAAGAAATTAAATGTACAATTTGTTGCCCCTTAACTTCAGTGCTGTAATAGATTTTCAGTTGTGTCAGGTCAGATCAGTCCTTTACCCTCATGGTGCAGGGAAAAAGAGGTTTGTTTTAACTACAGCAATAATTAAACCAGAACTTCCTCCATATCAATACACATCAAAGCACTTTACATACATGAATTTAATGTCAAACATTATAAGAACATTCTTTGTCTAATAAATGGCAAAACTGATTAGGTGACACGCTGTGAGAAGCAGGAGGTAAATAAAAGTCGCACGCCTTAATGACCAATAGTCATTATTTTACTTGATGAAGTCGGTAATATTATGTACAGTATCCCATTTCTGAAGAGGACTAAGGATTGAAGCTATGGTGAGTGTTCCTCTGTTCATTCTTTCACCTTCCAGGGCATAACATATAGGTAATGACGAGGTGGTCCATTAAGCTGAGCTGGTGGTGTAGCAGTAACGTTTCTCCAGCCAAGTGGTAGAAGGAGCCAATGGCTTCAAACACTGTACAGCTAGAAGTGAGTAAAATTTTCAGCAGGTCTGTGACCTGTCTTCTGAGCAGAAACAGTTGGAGCCATCTTTATTGCACCTCCACACTTCCTCAAGTGTGCTAAACTGCAGTTAAGTGGATATTGCAGTGCTGCTCAGTCACAGAGCTTAAGTCAATAGTGTGAACAAAAAATTTGCAATGGAATTAGTGGTGGTTACTTGGTGGGAGAATTAATGTACTGGGGTATCAGTATTCATTTACATGAAGAAAGAATATTAAATTGACATTTTTGTGATTTCACAATATTCTGACTTCAGCACAAATGGTTCTTCTACACAGAAAGAGGGGCGTGCAGTGACCAGCCACAATGTTAAAATTTCCCCATTGATATAACCTGGGAAATTAAAACCTGAAATGTCTCTGGGGTTGCTAATTCTAGTTCACTCAAGCCTCTGGAGCTGCTCTGCCTTTCACCTCAAATTAGCTTTTCACCTTTAATTATCCAGTGTCCAGAGACAACATTGCACACACACCCATTAACACAAAAAAACCTGTTTGAAGAAAACAAATGCCTTCTGCTTTCCTTTTTGAAGTTCGTTTAACAATGTCCTCGAGCCACTATTTTCCAATGTGTGAGGAAGTGCCGACAAACAAGACATCCATCAAATTGACAAACAAAACAAATTACAAGGCAAACAGAACCTTAATGTGTCACTAGAGCTCATGGTGTCAAGGCTGGTTGGCAGGAGACCCAGACACTCGCATGCTGTGTCACACTCATATGGTCTTCAACTCACAAAATGCCCAGCGGAAGAGAAGGGAGGTATGACTTAAGGACAACACTCAGACATTAACAATCTCCACTGTATTAACAATGGATCGAATCTAAATTCAGAAAAGTCCATAACATGAGTCAGAACAAGAGGCTTTCATGCAGGTATGAGCTATGTGTACTGTGGCTTGTGCTCACAAGTGAGATTATTCTTTAAATGAATGATGCAGTCTCCCTGAAGCCAGTAAAAGTGTAATTACATGCCTGGGGTCTTGGTGACAAAGCCTGCGCTGGTGACAGCTATCTGGAAATGAGGAAGGAGGGATTACCTTCACTTTTCATCTAGCTTTGGAATGATCACCTCTCCACAGGGGTCACCTTGGACAAAATGCCACAATTTTACCAGTCATTAAACTCTTAATCCAGCCTCACTTGTGCAAACTTCCATCTCATTTTTCACAGCATCCATGGTCTTATATCTCTTCATGCAGCCATTGCATCACAGCCAATCAGTATGACAGAAAGCAAAGGTGGGAAACCTCTGTAGATCAGTCACAACAGAAGAAACCAGAGACTTAAGTTCACAGTGATTCAACATTTTCTCATGTCATACAGTTTATAGGCTTAAACAGAAAATGATCCTTGACAGGTAAAGCAATATCTTGAGAATTGCCCTGTTTTACGCCCATTGCCTTTAGGTTAATATTCTACAAGTTATTTTGGTCTCTGCAGGAAATGTCGCTCTTGAACCTTTGCGGGGCATCAGCTGGAAGATTGCAGAGACCACTTGTTAATATTCACCTCACTGTATTTGCAAAGCAGAGCCATTACATATACTGAGATAGGAAGACATTTTCATGGCAGGCAAAGTGAACATGATAAATTGGACAAAAAAAACAATCTAATACAAAAAAAGCACAAGTGCAGAGGCATAATGCTGCACTAACTATTACTTTACACTGACAACCTGCAGAACAACATTTCCAGTCACAGAACACAGCACTCGCAAAGAATATCAGTCACACTCTCATGCAACTGTTTATTATACAGTCACTTGCTTAGATAATTGAAATGTATATGGTAAAACAGCTGAGCATGCCCAACAGCTTTCTCACTGTGACGAACATAACAAAGGACCAACTTGCCATTAGTCATTCTGCTTGTCTAAATACTGTGAGAAATCAGGTGCTATTTGTTACATTCTCACTAACAAGACAGTGTTCCAAAACATACTCTTCTATTTAGAAGGTTTTTATTTATTTACCTTCATTTTTTGTCGTGAAAAGGCCAGCAAAAACTGTAATATGTTTGCATATCTGTGGGGCCGGATTCAGATGTCTGCAAGTTCACACTATCTGGAGTTCTAATGAAAGGGTAGGAAGCGCAAAATCCATCCAGAATATCTCCCCAGTAGTTCTGACTAAAAATACTAAAAAAAATGTAACTAAAAAACTTAAATAGCAAAGACACAAAATGTTTAATTACTTCATAACTTGTTTCAAAGCTGCTAAAATCCTTGATACATGCATTACTGTTCAATGGCTTTCACACCATGAACAGTCCACATTCAGGATTTCAAAAAACCCACGCCCTTTATCTCTATATAGTCTGACCATGGATACCACTTCGCCTTTCTCCCACCTCCTTGTGTGTCTCTAAAGAAGGTGTGCAATGTGTTTTTCCTAGCTGCGGTGCAGTATGTCAGAACTGTAGCTTTTTTTAGGGTCTCTCTCCCAGTTTCCTCTGACAGTGTAGAAACTACTGATTTACCATACAGTGTGCTGGAGGCAAACTGCACAAACAGTGCATGGCTTTTAGGTCATTTCTACAATACAGTACAATATAATTTTAAGTACTATAAATACATACTGTATTTGACACTCATCTGCCAAAATGACAGTCTTTGGTCTTTTTCCATGACCTAATATATTATCAGTTCAAATCAAGCATATTTAATAAATTATTTTAAGGATAATATCTAAAACTATTACAAGTCTGAATATTGACTCAAGTTTTAGTTTTTTCAACTGGCTATTACAAGACATGAAACTTTGTGGATCAAATGTGTTAAAGCTGAAACTACAAACCTGGATAGAAACAAGAATTCACAACTTAATTCATGTTCACTGCTGGTGGTAACTCAGTAACGGCAACTCACTGATAATATGATCACATTTAAACATGGCCGATAACAGAAATGTGATTTTAATCTATCAGTCTTAGTAATGAGAATAGGAAGTTAATCCATTGTTATGCATTATTCGTCAGTAAATTAAAGGTCTTTGGGGTTAATTAACTAGTGCAGTACGGACAATGTTAATAATGCAGCACTAATATAGGGCAGGTAATAACACACTTGAGAAATGTCCTTCTCAACTCCAGCTTTCAGTTCTTCTTTGAGTAGCACAGCAGGTGTATTGTGACAGTTCTGTGTTTCTACAGTCATCTTCACAATAACAGACATTATCTCTGTGGTATGTTGCTCCACGTTCAAGTGTACATTGTTGTGACTGTTCTCCTTTGTTATAACAGAAAATATATCATCCATCCTGAATTAAGTACAATAGCTATTTAAGAATTTCTTCAAATGTAATGAATGACCGCCCCCTCTGATGATCATATTTAAGCTTAATAACCCAAAACACATTTTCCAACAGCACTTACTGATTCATTTCTTCATCACTGTCTGGATGGAAAAAAATCTTATTACTTTGAAATGACCAAAAGGATGACAAGATAATTAGTCATCAGCACAACGACTTTGCCGATGATTGATTCAAAAGCAAGAAGACAAGGCAATTAATTTATTCCACATTTTTAAATTCCTACTGCAAAGTTCAGCTGCTACAAATTCATTTTTCTTT
>NW_018128060.1:101362-126510 GCF_001952655.1 Monopterus albus | reverse complement strand
AGTTGACCAAGATGGTTTAATCCAAAGTCTGAAAATGAATTTGCTTCAGATGCCAGTGAACAATGTACGACCTTTATAACTGCTGTTATCTGTACAGCTGCAGTTTAATAATCTTAACCACAAAGACTGTCATGAATGCAACGCTATTGAGGAGCTTGCTCTCGTTCTAACAGCACATTACTGTGCACATTACACACTACCACTTCTCAAGCAATCCTGATGATCATGTGTGTGTTCCTAACCTCAACCAAATACTTTAGTTCTTTAAACATAAATCACAAGCGGGATGCGAGACAGAACCCTACTCTACAAAATCATGTACTTTTTGTGTCTGGCATTTAACCTTCCTGTGCTGTTGCCAACAAAGACTACTCAGCCAGCCCAGTCTCACATGGAAATGTACAACTGCTGCATTTATCCACTTTGTAAAATGTGGTAAAGTCACCATAATGGCCCAGTACTCAGCTTCCTGTTCCTCCTCTTCGTGTTTTATGGTGGTTGGCAAGCAACAAAACAGTGCCTTACTGCCACCAACTGGACTGGAGTGTGGATTGCAAAGCTAACGGCTCAACTATTAAAAAAATAAGATGAAACGCTTGGAAAGTGATGGTTGGGAAGGATAGATTGTCCGACAAACACGTGACTTTCATGCAGATCTCTTATAGCTCGAAGATTTGGTGAGGATTTACACAGTCATCATCATGTGCACTGGACCTACAGCTTCACGGGATCACAAGCAGTCCTCATTTCAGTTTTGAGCATAAAAGTTAACTTTTCACCTTGGAAAAAATGTTGACACAACATCTCTCAATTTAAGGTCCACTTAAAAAAAGATTTGATCACAGGTTGGTTGTAACAGGTGTCGTTCAAGTTGATCACTGTCAGTAGAACACAAAGTACAAACAGTGGATTACGTTATTATCGGACTGGAAAATATCGCAGGGGGTTTTATTGATCAATCGTATAACACTCTCAAACTAGAGGCCATTGTTTATGAACAACAGCAGCCAGTTCTATAAATGATGGGAAGTCAGACTAACACCACCACATTCCTTTGAGCTATGCCCCTCCATTATAGTGCTCCCATTTCTTCATGTAAATCTCCATCCAGCACAGAGAGTCTTATCTGCATCCCAGCACTGTGCTGGCACAGGAAGTGGCTGTTGCTTGACACACAATATTGGACAAGACAGTAACAGGGAACATTTAAAGGAGGATGGAGAGGGTACCGTCGCACCAGGCTTACCAGCTGTGATAATGATGTATAATTTAATTGAAGGCTGCGCTTCTATCCTCCACAGAACTCAAACTGCGCTCCCCTTGTCAATGCATTATTCAGGCTAATGGTGACCCTGAAATAGAAAAAAGCTTCTTATCTCTTTAAAGTTTTATTGCTAAGAGCAAAGAGAGGTAAGAAGGTATACTGAAAAAGTGAGGCAGAGTCACAGATAAGGTAAAAAAAAAAAAAAAGCTCGCTGAGATATAGTTCTCTCTACTGACACGCTTTGTAGAGGATTCTTGTTTCTGACCATGACAGCGTCATCTTCCTGGCAACAGCAGAAAAATTCAATTGGACAGAGACTGTGCGATGTTACTCAATCCTTTGCTGCTGACATTTCCAAGGTGATAATAAAGACTTCATGCAAAACAAATGATTTACACAGTTTCTTTCCCTGATCTTTTGCAGCATTGCAAGTATTTAAAGCAAACACTTCCATCACCATCATCATCATCTCTAGTGAGCGAAAGAGAGGACAAAGCAATAAAGCATGACAGGTGAACCAGCCTCACATGTGACGCGCATACTCTATAGGCAGGGAACGACTGAACGAATGGTGCCTAGACCATAAAATGCACCCATTTATATCTATCAAACCAGCTTGTCATATTTACTGTGTGAATTTCACCCATAAAACACTGTTATTGTAAAGTGTAATTTCCACTGCAATTAGAAATCAGCTTCATTACAGGCCATGTGCCTGGAATGTGGCAATTAAGCTGCTCTGTACGGCAAGAGAGTTGAGGTTGGGGTCGTGAGGAGGAGGATGCAATGATGGTACTTTACACATGTACTGCATCAGTTACTCCACTGGTTCAGTCTATATTTGCCCACAATAGCTAATCTTTTTTCATACATGTAACAGTTTAAATGTTTTTGAAATTTACGATAAATTCACCATTACAACCACCAAAGTCACATTACCAGAAAGAGTTTGTGGAAAAAAACATGCCAAAATTACTATAACATATACATATATAGACCTTGTTGCATTAGGAGTGATTTAAAAATCTGTGAAGGCAGTAAAAACTAAGCAGTGAAATGATTTTATGTGCTGTGACTCAGCAGGAGTACTTATATGGAAGATACAGTCTAATGAACCGTCTGACATTTAGCCTACCTTTATGGCCAGTTACCTTTAGCTGTTTGGCTTCATGACAACTGCATCTTCAAATTGGTGAAGATCATACAGGTTAAATAGGGTTCATGCTTTATAGTACAATTTTAATGTAATCATTAAAATGTATTCAAAACCAACATCCAGCTTTTATTAAAAAGAACATAACTTTTTAATCTCTCCTGGGCAAAAAAAACAAACAAAAACAAGCAAAACTACCCTGCACCCCTCTAATCATCATCATACAAGAAAATACAAAAGTGCATAGTGCACTATATTCACATCATTACTATGGAAATAATAAGACATTAAAATCTATTTTATTTGTGCACCATCCCTATGACTTATTCATGCCATTAAGCGCTGTTGGGACAACATTACAGTATTTCTATACTGGTTTGTTCTGCACCTTGAGACCACAAATCATCATCCAGAGGGGATAAGCTCAAACTCGATGTACAAGGGGTGTTCATAATCACTCAAAATTGAGCCGGATACCTGCTGTACCTCTCTAGTACACAGGGTCAGGACATGGCTACCCAGGCTACTTACTAGCCCCCTATGGTTAAAAAAAAATTCTTTTCAAAGATAATAAACCAAACCATGACACTAAAGAAAAAGAAACGATTCTATAAAACCACGACAAAATAAAATCACCAGAGTTTTGTTGATATGAAAATGGGACTGTCTCCTCAAGCATAACGAAAGCTGGTAAAGTAACTTAAACTTGAAATAGGTCTTTAGTACTACTTCCCTATTATGAAAGGATGAGCCACAAAATAACACCAAAACTAAACTGATGTCTAAGATCAAGTGAATCTTGGACAGCATAACACTTCAATTTTAGTACCACAAGTAAAAAATCACCAATCAGATGTCATCATGTTAGACATGCGTGTTATCTGGAAGAATGATTTTGTTTTTTGAATTAATACATATTACGGCAATTATACTTGCAGATTTCACAACATTTGTATAGTACGTGTATTTTAAAACAGATTATAGGATTTTTTTATTGCAATACTTCCTAGTAACAAAGCAATACTGTAACAGTAATTATTTTCTTAGCATTGCATTTAATTTGATAACAGCCCTGTGCCTGTAAATGGGGTAGCAGCAATATTTACCTGATGTTGACTCAGTCCTGTTACTACTGGATCTGTAATTTCACCCACACTTTTCAGCTTGTACACATTCCATTTATTTCTAACAAGGCGCAGGCGAACAGAATTAAAGCAAGTACATTTGAAAAACAGATTCTTCTCAACTTGCAGTGGCACAAAGCTTAATAATCTAATTGGATTTAACAAGGAACAGCAGACATATTTTCTGCATTTCTGGCCTTTTTCATCATGTTTGAGTAATTCTGAGCTTGCTTCATTAGAGGCATGTTTGCTGGTGTCTTGTAAACATTTTGTTAATAAAATCAAGTGTCTGGCAGAATTGAACTGATAAAATTAGCATACAGGGAGATGCTGAAAACTATTCTCAGTCCTCACCAGTAAAAGCAAACGGAGTCACAGTATGTCAGCAACACATCACAGAGACAAACTGGGAGTGATTTTCCCTTTGCTCTGTGACAGCTCTTACTGTGTTCCCTGCCCCAAGACACAAGTCAAAACATATTAATTGAAAGTAATAACAGTGATTTAATTTTTTCTGTCAGGCTCTTGCCTAATTTTTCCCCCATTAGTTTGTACGTTATTCCCTCCCCGCAGCCAGTTCTGCCTTTCTACTAGGGCCAGGGCATGAGTGGGATTGGGGGAACATAGATATTCACAAAATAGTGAGCTTAAGTTAAAAAAAATATGCAAAACATGAAGTTTAAACAATATAATGACTGTCATTTTCCCATGAGCTAACATAAAGGTCTGATATACAACACCAATTTTGCCTCTAAATGTATAATGCACTTATAATCTAAGAAGAAGATGCTAAAGCACTGATTAGATTAGTAACACGTTGCTGAGATGTTACTTTAAGTAGCGCTACATCATCACTAAACAAATTCGACTGAGCAACAACACAGTTTAACACTATTATCTGCCACTTTATTAGAGGTTGAAAGTGAACACAACATTAGCAATAATCCCTGATTGTACAGGAAAATGGTGAGTAAGCTTTCATGAACACACAGTTTGGATAACTGAGTAAATCGTTCTTGAGGTCTGAGCCATCCCAAATAGCACTCATTAACTGCACAGCTATGATGTACAGTACAGTACATGCAAACATAATGAAAAAAAAGCCATTTGGGCTGTTGATCTGTGGTAGGCTACACTACTCATGTGCTGCTGTAATTCCTTTACAGTAAATCTGATACTCTCACTCCTATCTGAGGCTGTCAGATACACTCAACTGTGGCAGAAAGAAGTGTGTGCTATTTCTACAACTTCTCTGTACCATTACTATTTCATTGAATCCCCAAGCAGCTTCCTGTTTTGTAACTCAATCGTTGAGAATGCAACAAAGAATGACCATGTTTCTACACCTGGATTCCTCCATACACCGCTTGTCTTCATTGCTGTGCTAACACAATGATGCTTCTTGCACTTGGTTCTGTCTTCACATTTCCATTTATTGCAGCTTGGTGTGATAGTAATACATGCAACTGGATCCCCCTGCTATTGCCAGGTTCATTTTAATCTCTACTGTTCACTTTAATCTCCACTGCAACCTTCACCATACCACAGCTGGTAGTCCTGGTGTTGATCCACTGACTACACACAGTCCGCATACATCAAGCTGTGCAAGGGTGGCTCACAGTCAAAGTGAAGTGCAGTGTATATAACTTCCACCTTTACATTTTTCTTTTCCATTTGTTTGGTTGGTCTTAAAGGTCTCTTCACACCAGGAGCAACATGAATAAACAATACAAAATAGCAATTTTCTTCTGAGGCGATTTAAAAGCACCACATTTATTCACACCAAATGCGACATGAATATCGAATGTGAAGTTCTAAAAGGTTGAGCTACAAGAGTCCCCATCAAGAGATGATGACCTGAGTGCATCCTGTACTGATAAAAAAAGCAATCTGGAACTATTCACTGCTTGGTGCAGGGGTTGAAACTGTACTGTGGTCATTTCTGGACCTACTTCAGGATGTCGATGGGACAATTTGAGGAGTTGTTGCTGCTGCCAAGAGGCAGGCGGGCAATTACAATAACCCTATCAACCTAGAATAGCACCTGGCCATATGTCTGAGGTAAAGTATACAGTGAACACCACTTTCATAAATAAATCAGATAGGTTTAGCTGGCCAGTGCACAATGTGCTTATATAACTAGTGTCGCAATATTCCAGCAAGCTGCATTGAGACTAGTCACTGTTCCTGTCACTGATGAAAAAGACCTTGAGGCCAAAAAAAAGGGGGGTGGGGGGGACTCTTTTCTCAGAAATATTCCCTCATTGATGTACAAGGGCTCATTAACAGAATACTGGTTCAAAAATTAAACAAAACTCATAAAAAACTTTGCCTCCAGTGTGAAAAGACCTTTACAGTATATTGACCTGTGGCCACACAGCATGCTAGGACTGTAGTGATTGTGGAAATACCTTCACAGTATGTAGGAGAATTCAAACTTGCACTTGTAAACATTCTAATAAAATTACTACAAATGTTTTGCCCAAAGACCTAATTTTACATAAGTTATCAACAAAAACCTGACCTGAACTTTTGCAGATGTTTAAGCCATGCTGAATGAAATTAGTGCTTAACATTTGACAATGGGAAAAGAAAATGCTGTAACCTTACAGATGCATGTGTGTTTTCTTTTTTCTATTACCTGAAATTCAGCTCCTTGTTTTATACAACAGCATTTCTACATAACTGTATTCACACTTTACATAATGGACCAACTCAACTCTACTATCAAGCACTCATCACCTGAAGGCTTAAACAGCGGCAGTAAAAGTTTATAGTGTATTTCTTCACATAGAGCAGCAGCTGTTGTGCTTAGGTAGTGCTTCAAATTGTCAGGGATGGTGATAGCATGACATTTAGATTGGAGACGTGGTTCAAAATATTTCTATGGGAGTTCTGATCATTTGTTCCTAATGGAATCGATTGTGACTGGCATGAATTCAAGATACAGTTTTTGTGAAGAAGCAATTTCCAGTCATATAATCTGAAGTACATCGGTCAAATATGTACAGCAGATGTATAACAAGGAGCTCAGCTGCATAATGTATAACACTTTAAATAAAGCCACATTCCATATGCACAGCTCCAGTGTGTTCTTAGCTAAATAAATAGTAACGGTAGGAAAAATCTTCATAATTTAACCAACAGTGCAGTGACAAATTACACACTGTATGAAAATTATAATGTTAAATGCAATAATAAATGGCAATTTATAATCAATGATATTTAAATGTTGGTGAGAGAAATCCAATGACACAATGCTGGCAGCACAAATGAAATGTTAAATAGTTATTCCCACCCAGAATCTTCTATAGACAGGACATCCATACACATTTGTCAACCCAGCACAGATCTCGTCTTAATTATGGAAAATATTAGTCTGGCTAAAATGTGTCACAAAACCATAATTAAACAAGCAAGGTTACAATTCCAAGCATGGCTGTGGAATTACTTGTTCAAATGAACAGTTAGGGATGGAGTTTATGGCCTAATTACACCGTGGGAGGTCACTGGCCTCCATTTCACCAGAGGCCATTGATAACTGGGATTTCATACTGTATCTGCTTTTAGCCTTGGTTTACAGATTACTTACTCATCTTTGCACCTAAAACACATCAAATTCCAACCCTGAACACATTTTACCCATCATTTCAACTGATTCAAAAACTGAGCTGATAATGTGTGTTGTTTTTGTAAAGCTCGGGCAGAATGAAGCTGTATTCTCTAGTTCTGTCTGCAAATGTTCCTTCTATCACTGGCAGACAGAAACTAATCTATAAAATGAAATGACTGACATATGACCTATTTCATATGCAAACTGTAATAATTTACACAGATACAAACTGATTAAAGTAAGAGAAAAACTGATCATGAAATAAGAAAATGTTTACTATCTGGTACTGCAGAGTGCTTAATATCAATCTCAGAGCTTGGTCTAAGTCATTAAGTTAAACTCTGGGTGATAATGATGCATGTTGGTAAGACCTGCATGGACACGATATGTGGAGCATGTAAAAGAGATTTATTTAACTCTTTATTTAATGTAGAGTAATGAATGGGTGAGGCAGAACAAGAACAAAAGCAAATGGGCAAGAAATCATTAAATGCATCACGATGGCGACGCAGGCTCTTTGAAGATGCACACATCCCACTGACTGTGAGCCTCAAGTGCTAACAATGCCGACAGACTGCAGGAAGCATCTCTCAGGCTTCTCACTGAGTGTTAGCAATAAGATTAGAGGTTCCTTTAATCCGACAAAGGGGATTAAATGCTACAAGAAAAGCAAGAGGACCACTCCCACGGAGAGGCTGACATGAATTACGAACACCTCTCCTAAAACTGGCGATCGAAGTCTTTAAACCAAAAAAATCATGGTTATGAGACACGTGTCTTGTCAACAAAACATTCCAGGGTGCACATATAAATGTGATCTCATGCAACACAGTCCTCCACACCAAGAGGGAAGGGTCTCTGTGTGTGTGTGTGTGTGTGTGTGTGTGTGTGAGTATAGAGGGTGAAGGAGTTTCAAAATAAACCATTAAAAACAGTAAAAGGTACACTAAGAGCAATATAGTAATAGTGGTGAAAACACCAAAAACCAAAAATTGTTGACTGGCAAGCACTGAAAAGTTACTCAAAACCAGTCAGACATAACTCAACTTTCTTTTTTGTTTAAAAAACAATAAATGAAAAATATAAAATCAACTTCCTTCGAACACCTCTCAGATGCCACAGTGAGGCATAGTGGTAGGGGCAAAACTGTGTCATTATGAACATTATGTGCATGACTACACTATTACATGTTTGAATACGGTGTTACAAAACATCCAAGTTCAGATGTCTCAAGACAAGGTCAGTCTGTGATGAGAATGTGTCAACCAAAATTTTGATACCGACTCACTCAAGATCAGCTGCACGTATCCATTCAATCATTTCAAAACTTTCCAGGTACCTGTCACAGCAAAAACTCACAACTCAAATTCACAAATGAATGAACAATGCAAAGTCATAGTTGTCCATCATCACTTACCCCCCTTGTTCCATCTTCCCTTAGTCCGTGCCTGATGGGTGAGCTCAGGACAGCCAGACAGCACCAAGAGAAAAAAAAGAAGTTCAAACACTGAAAGAAATCCAGACTTTGCCCTGGAAAACATGTCCAAGAGTTGCTGGCAGCCAAGTCACTTTCACATGGCTGTGTTTCCTCCTAGAGCGGCGCGACTGTGGCGCATGGTAACCCACGCGTGGGCTGTCATCATCAGTCACACTAGTGTCAGCAGTGGCTCTCTCGTTCTAACATGCTGCTCTGTGACGCCCCGGCCAGGTGCTGGGCTTCACTGATGCTAGAGCTTCGAGTGAAGCTACATCTCTCCCTTCTGTAAGCTCTGCCTCACCATAGCGCACGGGAACACACAGCTTGCCACGCAACGGCACAGCTCAGCTACGCTAGGCACAGTGCATAGGAACTCGCTCTCACTCAAGCTCTCACACACACACACACACTCCCCCTCTCTCTGCCTCTCTCACGCTCACTGCTGCCACCGCTGTTGATGCTGACGCTGCTGCTGAATTATTTCCTCACCTCCTCACTCTGGGTTTCAGGGAAGAATTCATTCCACTGTGCTTGGTCTTTTGCTTGGAGCATCACATCTTGGAGGAGATGAGAAGTGGGGAGACACTCTAGAAAAGGGTGTGTTGGACTGAGGCTCTCAGCATAAACCAACAAACAGGCAAGAATAACAGGTAGCTGGTGAGCAACAGTAGCTGAGTTAAGACAAGGTTCATATTTGTAGAGATGCGGTGTATAGGCAAGACATTTGCATGAAGATTGCATCACTCCTACCAAAGTAAGGAGCTAGAAGGGGGCTAGGTATTACCGGGGGCAATGCAGCAAGGAGGGCAAGAGAGTAGAGAGGAGCACTCTGGTGGGGAAATTGTAGGGTTCTTGCTTCCTGACTCATCCCCTCTGCAGTGACAGCTCATTTTTACATTTTAAAAGTAACTATCACAGCTTCTTTTGTACAAATACTTGTTTATATGGGGCTGAGCAAGTACAGTCCACAATAGAATTTGACTACTGCATTTCAAGCTCAATCCAAAAGAAAATAAAGTGTAAGAAGTGTTGTGTGGATCATGTGTTGCTTCACTAGCAGAGCAAATAATGGTTTTCTTTCCTGTCAGCTCATCTGACAATTCAAAAATGACGTTTTTGGCCAAAACTTAAAAAACTTAAATTGACAATTTGCATAAAATATAAAATCATCAGAGCTCACCTTCTGAGTTGCTGGAACCAGAAAATATTTGGCATTTTTGCTGAATAAATGACTAATGATTATCAGAATAGCATACAATTTTCTGTTCATTGACATCAATTAATCAACTAATCCTAACAGGTATATACTCCACTGGGGAAATAACTATTGTAAATTCCCAGCAGTGAAAAAAGGTTCCTTATAATAAACCATTATGGTCACTCATTCACATCAGTGCCCATGGCAATGCTGGAATAGCAAACTTGTTAGCAACCACCGCAAACCAATTAACGTGTTAATGTTCAAAACTGTGGGAAAGCTTTAGCTCCACCAGTACACCATGCTAACGTAACATTCTAATAGGTTAAACAGCTAGATTCTACATGATAGCTAGATCGAGCCGTGATTTTGTAGGAGCCTGTTTTTGGGTGTGAGGCAAACTGTTTATCAAGATACAACCACATTTCTCTGACAAAGCTCCAAGGTCGTTATACTCCCAAGTTCATAAAACAGGTAGCTCACAAGCTGGCAGCATGAACAGACTGTCTCGTACACACACCACGGCTTTAATGCCCTAATTACAGCTTCTGAAGAAACCCATGATCAAGTCCATAATTTTTTATACACAGTGCAATTTAATATCCTTAATTCACACTTGTTTCCTACCTACCTATTCTCCTATTCCTTCTTGCTATCTTCCCTTCCCTTCATAACACATTGCAACAACACCAGGAACTATAATTAAGCTTCCTGCACATGAGGAAAGAGATCTGTATTTTCTCAACGACGCCAGCAGGAGCATCTGTTGGCAATACACATTTCTGATGACAGACAAACAAGCTCATTGCTTGCTTCTCTCTGGGCTGTTTAACCATAGCTAAAGTAAATAACACTAGAGTACGACAGTCCCCGGTTAGCTGAGTTACAAAATTACAAAGCAAATCTGTACCAGACAAGTTACAGAAATAAAATTTATCTTAATGCATGACTATACTTTGACTGTAAGAAGGGGTTTTATAATCAGTAGCCTAAAGCTTCTGTGTCGAGTAGTAATACTCCGAGATTATTCCTTTTGCATTCAAAGAGCCTGGTGTGGTACCTTGGGCTCCAAATTTAAATGATGCTGGCAAAGCTAAGCACCAAGTAGCTTAGATGCAAGCAGTTAGTGGAGAACGACCTGAAAGTACATGGAGCATGTGGCGCAGCTTGTGCTAAATAGTAAGTGGTCTACAGTGACAGCTTGTTACAGCCTGTGTCATGGCTGAGCTCCTTCATAAACCATGAGTGTAGAGCAAGAACCTTGAAAATAACAACGGCTGTTATAATGGCATAGCACTGTTGCAACTACTAAACGGTACTCATTTACACCTAAATACAGTAAATACTGTAAGGCTACTGCTCCCACACTGAACACTCAGTTCACTGCACTACAACATCAAAGACCTGGGAGAGGTTTTACATTTACAAACCAACTCTAATCTAAAAGCTAGTGTGCATCACAATCCCTTTCATAAGTAGCAAAATGACAACAGATGAATCTAGCAGCTATTTTAACAATTATGTGCAAAAAGTTCTGGATACAAAGTTCAGAAACACAAAAACAGCACAAATATGCCAAAACAAACTCCGAGCATGTGTCATCAGTGGATGAAAGGGACAGACTTTGATGTCTAGAGGCTCTTGTGTAAAATTAGTTCACACAGACAAATCTGGTGAACTGTAGCTGGATTTAGCATTCACAGTGTCTGTGTCTAAGGTCCCTGTGAGCCCATTACACTAACCATTTCAAAGTTGTTTTTGCTTCAAAACATTCTCTGCCTCTTTAATACAGAAGTACAAAAATGAAGAGGGAAGAAAAAGAGGGGATAAGAGGGGAAACTGTGCAGAGTGTGATAGTCAAGGCAGTTGTGCTGAAGAAAAGCATGCACTGAATATTGTTGAGTAGGGTACTGTCAACAAACCAGCCCCTACTACTGTGGAAGGAGTAAAGAGGAGTAGAGTAGAGTAGAGTGAAGTGGAAGGGAAGTGGGAACCCCTACATCCATGCTGGTAAGTCTGACAGCTTATCACCCCCCAACAAGAGCCCCCTGGATAAATGTGGTCAAGCAGGAGAAGAGCCCAGTTTCAGCAATGCTGGGGTGCAGGACAGTGATAAGGATGAAGCTCTACTGGGCAAAATGGGGAATTGAGGCAAGGGGCCCCGGGCTGCGAAACTCAGCCAACAGCAACACTCATTCCAGTTCTCGCTGGCTAAACCTCCTAAAAAAATTTACACATAGGCATTCATTGTACTCAGAAAATATAGGTTACAACAAACATGTGTGTCTTAAGTGTAAGTGTGCATGTGCACATCTTACCACAGAGCCTAAAAATGCAGTGAAAGTGAGGGTAAAGTAGAAAGAGTTGAAAAGTAGATGGAAAACAAGGAGAATGGAAAGACGCGAGGCTGCCTTCTTCATGTTGTTCTGATGCTGGGCTCTTGAAAACAAACCATGAAATGTGCTTTTTCTCAGGAAGTGGTAGAGCGAGCACCATGAATTGATCCCCTGATGGAGATCTGGCTCTTTGTGTAGATGTTTTCTCCTCTGCGCATCTGTCTGCCCAGATACTGGATAATCTACTTGCTCCCAGCATTCCTAATCCAGCCATCCATCCCCATTCACTCCACCCATGTGTGTCCCAGCACTGGACAGGAGGGTAGTTTTGAAGTCTATAATGGAACAGATTTGGTTCCCTCTTGAAATGGCCGTGGTGTGGCACTGAAAGGACTGATTAATGCTTTAATTATAATTTACTAGAATCAAATCCCACCAATTTTCAATCACATAATCAGTGGTGGAACCTTTCTTTTATTGGCAGCTGAATGCTGTCCTTTCCCTTAATTTTAAAGTCACCAATACTGACATAAATATGTCAAAACTAGGAAGCCACTCTCTTTGTCTGTATTTTTAAATATTTACTAAGAATTTATAGATCACATCAAAAAGGAAAATATTTGAATAGGGCACTACTCCCAGTATGGCTCCAGGCAAACAAATGTTATGAGCCGATTATGGCTTGGTCAGCCAATTCGTGAGTAAACAAGCCAGGCTAGAAAAGGGCAGTGCTTGTAGAAAATGATTAGTACAGTAAACATGATGTATGAAAGTACACATGTCCCTGGCTCTTCTGTTGGACTGATCACTGTGAAAACTGTACATCAACCCCAAATCAGAAAGTCGGGGCGGTTGCATTTCAGGGATAGTGATGAGGTAAAACAATGAAATGATGATTCCACTGGAAACAGGTGATGTCAGCAGGTGACTGCAATCATGATTTGGTACAACACTGGCATCCAGGAAAGGCCGAGCCCTTTAGGAGCAAAGATGGGCCGAGGGCCGCCAGATTGCCAACATATGCATGAGAATATTATTGAAATGTTTAAAAACAATGTTCCCCAAAGAAAGATAGAAAGGATATGGATATGTCACCTTCTACAGTGCATAATATAATTAAAAGATTCAAGGAATCTAGAGAGATTTCAGCATGTAAAGGGCAAGGGTGCAAACCTAAGCTCTTCGATCCCTCAAACGGCACCGCATCGAGAATCGTCACTCTTCTATAAACGACATAACCACATGGGCTCAGGATGGCTTTGGCACACATGTGTCAGGCACTATAGTACGTAGTTACATCCATAAATACAGCCAAAACTGTGCTATGCCAAAAAGAAGCCCTATGTCAACAGTGTCCAGAAGCACAGTCGACTGCTCTGGGCTCAGAGGCATCTGGGATGGACCATCATACAGTGGTCAGATGAATCAGTATTTCAGGTCTTTTTTGGAAGGAATGCACGCCGTGTGCTCCGGACGAAAGACGAAAAGGACTATCCAGACTCTTACCAGCAACAAGTCCAAAAGCCAGGGTCTGTCATGGTCTGGGGTTGTGTCAGTGCTCTTTGCGAAGGTAACCTACGCTTCTGTGATGGCCCCATTAATGCTGGAAAATACATAGAGAGCTTGAGGCAAACATGCTACCTTGATGACATCTTTTCCAGGTCATGCCAATTCTCTTTTACATTACATAAGAACAATATCTGTATTCATAAAAGAAAATGTATGTACTCCCTTCAAACTCAATATGGATGATCTAAATTTGTAAACTAATCACAAATGTATTCTGCACCACCATAACATCCTGTAGTAAACATTCCTTCAATCAAAATGCTGGTATAGGCATCTATATGTAAATTTTATATGTAACCATTCAGGCTGAGCTTATTATAATGCACACAAAAAAACCCAGCAAATTAAGTCAAAAGTCTGGAACAAGCTGAAGGTGTCATTATATCAGGAATAAATTCCTTTACAATCGAATCCTTTATACAGCATAAACTAGTGCACAGAATGTGTCTGTGAATGGTCCCGCAAGTCAAAGAACAGAGACGTAATGAGACTCAGAATGAGTTAGTGATGGCTGTCATAAAATATGGCAGGGGCTTCTATTTACAATCTGTAATAAAACTGCCTCTGCTGTGATTTATGGAGATGCTTGCCCCACAGAGCTAAGCCCTTTTTGCCAAGGGCATGTTAATAACCTCCATGGTGCATTCTGAATATATTGGCAGATGGACATTTTGTCTAATAGAGCATTGCAAACTGGAAGACAGACGCTAAAAAAAAAAGAAAAAGTGTCATGCTTGTATGGTATTCTGGTGACAGCATGGCTCCAGCCTGAAGCTTTCCTCCATCTCTGAAACCCACCCAACCACCATCATGTGCTGAGCTTTTCCTTTGTCTTTGTCCTCATCAATCCCACACATTCCCCTTCACACCAAACCCTTTCCCCGCTCAGGAGCGCTGGCAATGGTAAAACCTTATTTATGGATTTACACTCTAGAGTAATGGACAGAACATAAAATATGGCATTAATATTTACATAACAGTCATATCAATATTATAGTATTTTCAAAGAATGACAGACAGCATACCATAGTGCATCTAACAAAATTGTAACAATATTTTTACACTAATGTGCAGCTTTTAACTACTGTACACCAGTCAGCCATAACATTATGTCCACCTGCCTAATGCTGTGTACATAGGAGCTGGAGGCTCACAGCACATCTTTGCTACAGTTACAGTCTACTGTCAAAAAGAGCACAAATTTGAATACCAGCCATCCCATCCATTTTCTAAACCGCTTAGTCCCAAAAGGGGTCACGGGGGGCTGGAGCCTATCCCAGCCAGCTGCGGGCGAGAGGCAGGTTACACCCTGGACAGGTCGCCAGTCCATTGCAGGGCTAACACACAGACGAACAACCACTCACACACACAATCACTCCTACGGGCAATATAGAGACACCAATCAACCTAAACTGCATGTCTTTGGACAGTGGGAGGAAGCCAGAGCACCCGGAGAGAACCCACACAAGCACGGAGAACATGCAAACTCCACACAGAAAGGCCGGGGCTCAAACCCGGAACCTTCTCACTGTGAGGCAACAGCGCTAACCACCACGCCACCGTGCTGCCCATTTGAATACCAGTTAGTGATAAAATATGTAAAAGGAATGAAAACTGTTGTGAGGATAAGTTAGAAATAGATATTTAGAAAAATTCAACACCCCTCCCACTCTAGGTGAGATATCACCATTAAAGCCACTGAATGTTTCTCTTCATAGAGACCAATGTACAGCGTTTCTCGTTTTCACCCATTTCAGTAAAAGGTTCAAACTACTTTTAATCTTTTGAAAAGTACAAATGGAATTTAAAAATGTAACATATGGTAGATCAACCACAGCAGAAATGACTTTATAGTTCTGAAGAAATGTGGCAACCAAAGCAGATACTGTATGTGATACAAACATTAGCAAAGGCATTTTTTCCACTACTATGAGCAATTAGTCCACAGCATGAGCATTGTTTGTTTACAATCACAATGCACTGTGCCAAAATTCAAGGGTATCATGAAAATGAGAAGAATCAGTGCTTTGCTACTCTAGTCTCCATTAGTAGGACAGAGTAGCCGGATCAAATAAATAACAGGTTTTAACAGTCCAGCTTTCAACTCTCTCTCTCATCTCTTAACTCTTTCTCTGCATCTCTCTCATAACTCAAAACACTATAAAATCTCAATTACACACTCGGTTGTGATCTGCAGAACTAGTTACCGGCAGTGCACATTAGTAGGATGTAGAAAAACTAGCCTGTAATTATTCACTTGTTCCTCACAGATGCTGGATTTATGATGCTTAGGTCACATTTTTAATGACACATCATAGTTATCAAAAAAGATTACAGGTGTGGCCATGAGTGTAAAAAAAAACAATCACCAATGCCTGTAACTGAACTAGACTTTATTTAGATTTGCCCATTTAGGGTTAGTAGTTCAGTGCCATTTAACTCTGGTGACAGTGATGAGAATCATGCTCGCTGACAATGCAATTTGGAGTATTAAACACACTATTTAAAATTGGGGAATTGTGCAAACATGCAGAAATAAAAATTCCAAATAAAGTTTCACCAGCATGCCAACTTGTAAGCTGTCACAATGCTGCCTTAGCAACTGGCCAGTGCTCACAAAGGATAATCCTGTGAATGAATTCGCCAGCATGTGATACTGTGACATCAAATGTTACTGGCTAAAGCAAATCATATCTACTGGCAAAAGGTGTTACTTTACCTGATGGTTATCAGCTAAATATATGAAAGCTGGTAAGAATAACATACATGTACTCAGTTAAATTAAATGTGCCAAAACAGGACCATGTTGAACGGCTATTTGAACACAGGGAAAAATAAGTTTATTATTTTATAATGTTATCACACCATGCTTTAGCCTCAGTGGTTAAGTTTATTTTCTGTCATTTATCTGCCTTTATACAGGTACACAATGCAATTTACCCATTCTATCAAACAGACAGCGATGCATTAAGTAGAACAGGTGTATAATAGACAATGTTATGGAAAGGTGAGAAATGGGCTATTATGTACTTATCTGAAGTCAGTGTGCCACTAGACATAAATCATTACCTCAGTTTTGCTTCAGGCTGTTGCACAGTCTCATTCATTTGAATACTATACATTTTCAAACTAGTAGACTGTTAGCCAATCAATCAACAGCTGTATACATTCTGAAGACTGTTTGCTCTATGATTATAAGTAACACCACTGGTATTATGTATTTTCAAACAAAAAATAACTGTGGCAGAAATGCTAAAAGGTGGTCTAAGATCAGCAAGAGAAGCTCTCATTATAAAACACACACATGCAAAGCATTGTGGGAGTGCTATTTAGTCAAATGAGTGGAGTGGGACACCAAGTCTCAGACTAACTTTCTGGAGGTGTTTACAAAATGAGATCCCTGGCTACAGGCAGACAAGTCAGAGAAACTGCCAGTGAATTGAAAGTTATACATATCCATTACTCCATATCATCAGCAACAATCACATCAACTCCCAGAGACTTCCAGGTAGACTTGAGCCCCCTCAGGCTTCATTGGAGCTGCCAGTCCAGCATCCCTACAGTCACCGATGCCTGCAGCTCATCCTTCCATTTCAGCAACACTTCTGATCACCGCAAATTGAATGAGCATAATAAGCCAGTCAATATGAAATTTACCCCCTATATCCATAGGACTACACAGAAATAACAGCAGGAGAGAAGTGCACTCAGACTGAAGTCAGGTGTTTCCATAATGATATTCATTTTCCTCTGGACTCTTTTGCTCTCTTCCTGAAAATAGGATCACTTTTCACAATGGGAACAAAATGTATCCTATTACCATTCACTTATTCACACATACAGGGGTATATTGAAAATGCCAGCTTTTAACACAGACATGAATACAAAATGCTTAAATCTGATTGATACATACCAGCAAATTGTTAATACTCCACATTTTGAAACTGAAAAATGTTAATCAGCTGCAGATCTACAGACTGACAACACCACCAAAAGATGTCATTGCTTTCAATTAACGGATTCAACATTTAGTCTACAAAATATTATAAAAAAAGTGAAAAATGACCATAAGAAATACCCAAATACCAAGGCTGTGTTCTTTGCCTTATTTGTTTTGAAACCAACAGCCCAAATTCCAAAAATATTCATTTTAGAAATTCCCTTTTCACTGATACAATTCAGAGAAATATGGAACTTTTCACAGTTCCTTAACGTGATTATCAAAATTAGTTAGGATTCATTTTTTGTTGATTAACTTATAATTTAATTACTTGTTCAGCAAAGAGATGTCTTTCCAAAGCAACCTCTATATCAATGGTCAATTATTTGATACAAGATTCTTTCCAATGCAGTAATTTACTTAAAATATTTCACTTATTTAACCTCTCCTACTTGAGCCTTAAGCCATGTCTACACTCCAGAGGATTCAGTCACATATTTGATGCATGCGTGATGCAACCGATATGCTCATATATTAATCGATCTATAATGCCCATGTGTCCGTTCACCTAGCTGTGACCTGAAGCACACTTTCACGGTTCAAGTCTATTTTATCGGAGCTACAGAATGCATGTAAAATGCTCCACACATCCAGCAGAACGATGAACGCTCACTAGTTCCAACCAGTACTCCAACCAAAATAGAGAATTTCATCAAATTAACTAGATGTAAAGAGTTTTATTTTCCCTATTTAAAGTACATCCTGTGAGGTTTGAAATAAACTAAACTAAATGAAAACTCAAATGTTAAAAACCCCGGGGAAGACCCAGGACACGCTGGAGGGACTATGTCTCTCAGCTGGCCTGGGAACGCCTCGGCATTGCCTTCCCCCGGAGGAGCTGGAGGAAGTGTCTGGAGAGAGGGAAGTCTGGGAATCTTTGCTTAGACTGCTGCCCCCGCGACCCGGTCCCGGATAAGTGGAGGAAAATGGATGGATGGATGGATGGATGAAAACTCACCTAAATAAAATCTTATACTGTATGTCAGGAGAAAGACCTGGTAGGCACCTCTAAATAGCAGCAAAAACAAACAGTCAAACCATCACAACATGATCTATCATGTTACCTCAGTCCTACTGAACATGACAGTTCTCTTTAAAGTGTGTCTTGTTTTCATTTGCAGTATTTTACCATTTGTTGGATACATTGTACAGTGTAGCCAGTAATTCCCTCATTTTCTACTAGTTGCCATAATTTTGAACCATAGTTTTCCCTTTGCAGATACAGTATGTTTCTGTAGCCTCCTGCATGTGGTTTTTGTGCACCAAGTGCTTCCGATGTGTGAGTGAACATGGGCCTGGTGTAGGCACAAGTTTTCTCATGAGCTACACACATGATACACTTGTGGTGTAGACACAGCTTTGCTCTTGCAGAAATACTGTACTATTACTACAGTAAAGGCACACATTGTTTATTATGACTTAGTGTTGGCTCCTTATTGCAGCGACAAGCAAACTCCTAACACATAGTGAAATGCCTTCAACAGGAAGCAGAGGTCAAACTGCTGAACTACAAACATTCAGGAGAGAATTCAAGGTTCAGCTCGACAATACCCCCACCTGGGTCCCTCCACATAGACCGACAAAGATGGAAAGAGATAGTGATAGAACACACCCTTGATGTGTTAGGGTGGGCCCATTGCTCTCAGGAGTAGTGCCAGGCATTAATTCTACCTGGGGATGAGGAAGAGTGTCAGCCACTCAGCTAGGAGGTCTCAAAACACATTTTAAATTTTGTTGGGATGACAGGTCTCATCCACTTCTCAGACTGTGCTGACAGGGATGACAGTTAGCCAGCTTTTATGAGTCCAACTGCAGAAAGTCAGCTGAAACTCAGCTGCAAAGGAGAGAGCAGGTTTTCACACGTGCATGGTCATTTTTGTACTTTGTACTAAAAAATTTTGTAAATAAAATTCTTATGCATACAAAGATTTCAAATTGACTGTGAACCAACAACTATGAAGTAAGCCATAAATCCCTGTAAGAAACTACAAGACACATAACTGACCACAGTGCATTTATCACATTGACTGCAGTGATGATGCCAGGTTGAATAGCTGATCATAGCTGACTGAAAGCCTGCACTCATCACAAGTCTGTTATGAGTTTGTCCCAAGCTGAACCTTACCTTTCTATACAAAGATGTCTTCATGTGTCTACGAGTAGAAGACAAGGTATCGTTTGACTTTCTCCTGCAACATAATATCTGTGCATTATGCCACAGAGACTGGAGCATGAAAGAGAGGCAAAGGTGCCTGATAAAATACACATGTACTGTAAACCCAAGGACCACAGTCACACAGTACTGTATTGATTAGTGGTGACTGATTCTGTGGGCTGACTCTGTATTAACAATTTATGTTCTCATGTGCTATCAAGCCCCATGGACATAGAATCTGTTCTCTGCAATGACTGAACAACATCAGCCAACAGCAGAAGGCATTCAGGCAGTATGGGTCTGGAAGTACTACAGTTCTGGATAGTCAGCTAGGAAATGGACAAATGTTTAGGACCCCCTGCCCTGTCATAGCTGCTAGAGAGATGAATGAAATCCTTTGGAAATTAGTACACTGTAAATGAGTACAAAGATTATTACAGTGATTGGATGAGACCAAGCATGCCAGTAATTCGCCATTAACTGATCATTGGTGTTATATTCTGCAGAAATCATTATTGAACGAATTCATAAAGTAGCAATGTACAGTATTAGAAATACACTGGAGGTCAAATAGAGAAACTAAGGACAGACGTCCTTAGGTGTAAGCTGTACAAACTATATATTTGTCATTCACTACATAATTTCTCTATGATAACATAAGAAATTTTTTTAAATGTTCTAACAGAAGCTGTATGTAAATGCAAGGGAACGTGTATCTCACTTTTCCCTCAGTACTGGTTTATTTTCTCCAAGACATATCTGACACACAAATCTTCAGTTTTCAACAAATATCGGTTTCAAGTGAATAATTCCATTGATGCTGCATTAGTTTATACTTATAGTATAATACTGAGTTATTTCACACATATATTCTTTATTTTAGGCTTTAAGCTTCACATATGTTGGAGGAAATACTGTATATTCACATTTGTCAGTCCTTAAGGATGCACACAGCACATTAAAAACAAAGAATGTAAACATAGCTTTTTGTTTAAAAGAATACAGGGCATATTTAATTAAGGTATAGAAGGAGCTGTATGGGAGAAAAAGTTACTTTGTTGTACCAGACCATTTTAAAAAAGAGGCAGCTAAACCAGAAGGCAAAGCTTTCAATTTACCTGTCAATCTATGTTCCAATCCTCACCTATGGTCATGTGCTTTGGGTAGTGACTGAAGGAAAAAAGAACGTGAATACTAGTCAAAATCAGTTTCCTTCATAGGACTCAGCCTTAGAAATAAGTTGCCAAGTATGGACATCCAAAGAGAGCTCGAATCAAAGCTGCTGCTTCTTTGCATCAGAAGATGCCAGTTGAGTTGGTTTGGGCATCTGATTAGGATGCCTCCTGGGTGACTACCATCAGAGGTTTCCTGGGCATCCAGTTGGTAAGAAGCCTCAGGGTAGACCAAGAATACACTAAAGAGATACGTTTCATCAAGCCTGGGAACTCCACAGGGTCCCTGAGGACAAACTGGAGAACTCTGCTATGGAGAGGGACATTTGGACTGTCCTAATAAACCTGCAGCTCCAGTGACCCAACTCCGGATAAGTGATTGATAAGGTTGGATGGAGTGCCTCCCCAAAATGCTTAAGGAGTTTCAGGAACTATTTCAATAACTGTCAGAAGCAGATGAACTACACAGAACACTTTCACATACCACACCATACGAATCAGATTATCGCTCCTTTAACATTTTAAAGTGTTGCTTTATAAATGTTACATTTGCAAACCAAAAATGAAAACAGTAGCAAATCAACGGCAAGCTTTGCTTTGATGTGCTAATTAAAATGACTTTCCTTGAAGGTTATCCAAATTATTTAAAAAAATGTGCTGTTACACTGATGGATAGACACATAACATTTAACAATACTACTTCCTTTGCTAAATGAGACAACCAAATGTGATTCAATGTCTCTGACTGTATTGCCAGTCTTCCAGCTGAACAGGACCTCAGCGTTCACCTCTCTGTCATTCCTATCCAAATGGCTGGGCGTGAAGATGGGTCTCCACATTTCCAGCACTCAGTCATTTAAAAGGCCCCTTCCCTCATCACTAAATCTTCACTGGCCCATCTGGAGATAGGGCTTTATCCCGGACAGAAGCAGGCTACCTATCACCTTTACTGCCTCCACTGATATGGCATACCATTACATTAACACCAGGCTACATGGCAGAAAATCGAAAAGCAGCTTAACATGCAGTGACTGGAAAGATGTGCATCTTACTGTAGCTAATACTAATATTCATGTACCTTCTGATTATTGCTGATACATCAGGTATCAGACATTTCTTATTTCCAGTAGGGTCTGTTATTATCAAGTAATTTCTGGCAAAACACCAATAATGACAGTTTCAGCTGCTTTCAAACAAAACATCCCAACAGATACAACACATTAAATACTGATATATTTTACAAAAATCTTTGATCTACAAAGAGTGCAAACAATTTGCACAGAGATGTGTACCAAGAGGTACAACTGGCTCATCAATACCCCTTTGTGGTTTTATTTTTGGGGCCCTCAGATCTTTAAAGGTGTGATTGTTGGCGAGAAAAAAGAATCTACGATGTACATTTCATATGAATGCTCTTTTTTCACAAGGACATTAAAATGCTGCTAATTGCAAAGTGCAGCACATACAGTGTTGGCATATTGCACATATTGAGATGCTCTACACCAACACAAGTTTGCCCAAAGAGAATGTGTGAATACTTGTGTATGTTTGCGTCTGCATTCATAGTGGTCTGTGCAAATGTGAGAGCAGCACTTTCTCTTTTTTTGTAACTGTGTGACATATTACACAATGTTGGCATCATTTATTATTCACATGTTGTTGTTTAAACTTTAATACCCACAGCAGATTCTCATGATAAATGACATGCTCATATGTTGTTTGTTGACATACTGTACAAACTCTGCAGAAGAACAATTAATCAAATTAAGCTCAAAAACTAGGTTGATTAATTAATATGACATCACGGTAGGTAAGAAAATCAAATTAAAAATGCTGAGAATCGGCAGACAAAACATGCTCCAATGGTTAGTGATGAAAAACAAAACACACATTTAGTTATACTTAAAAATACATGACGCAAAATACACTAGACTAATGCCCAAATGAGAACTTGTTGTTCTTCTGCTGTTTCAGGATCTTTTTAAAGGTAATGGTTTTATTAGAATGAAATAAGCCATCTACTCTTGCCCCTTTGTGTGGTGTTGCAGCACATGGCCATCAAGAACCTTTACAATTGCTAGCTATGTTTTGATTTAGCTATTTTAATAGTGCTAACGCCGTCTTAACTATGAGCTATGAGCCCAAGAATTTGAGACTGCATGTGACCCATCACCTGGCCAGTAACCAGTTTTTACAAAAGATGTTCATTTGTGCGTCTCTAAAATTTTAACTATGTATGCATCGCGCCAAGGTCCTGCAGCACGTGCTGGTACTTATTAAACTGGGAGTACTGGGCCTAAGTGCACCCAATGAGCTACTTGATCACCTAATGTAAAGCTGTCCTGTGATCAGCTGTCATATGACATCAGTTGCCAAAATACAGTATGGCAGTAAGGATTGCCACTACAGTTATTGTACTATACATTGATAAATGTTAAATATAAGCTGAGACATAAATGAGATGTGAGAATATGAATGCAGTGTCAACATCCTGTGTGAGACAGCAGAAAACCTACTGTAAGGCTAAGTGAGATGACGAGTGAGTCATGGAATGAGGGAAACCATGGACACAGATGAGACAAAAACTGTAAGATGATCTTGTATGTTGGAAAAACAAGTGCTCCACCTAAGCGGCTGCATGGTTAACCCTGTACTGGTGACAGAAATCAGTGAGAAGGTGAAGGAGAGGAGGAAGAGTGACAGCAGAGGAGTAGCAGAGAGGGACAGAGGAACTGTCAGCATTGCTTTAGAAGGCAAAAGGAAACAAAGGCTGACAGGTGAACCCATGAGGATTGACCGGCCTACATCCAGCTGTCAGTGAAAGCTCATCTGGCACCAACAGAGCTTATGTGTCAAACAAGAGAAAGGAGGGAGCTTCCCTGCATATGGCCACACATGTACAGCTGTGGCCCTGCCCCACACTAAGCAGCTTTAATGAGCAACATGCAACAACAACAGAGGACACAAGGACACAGGAGTGATTATCATCTCGCACATGGTGATGTTCAAGGGGTTGCTATGCCTGCACAGAAGATCCTCTTTGAGAATGAGCACTGCTTGAAATCTCAATGCCATTTCAATTAACTTAATTTCAAATGTAAAGGCTATTGGAGATTTGGAAGGTTTTAATAAAAAGTTATTCTAAATCCTCTCTTGTACTATGGTTAAAGTAATTCTTTTCTTAATACAGTCGTTCTGACATGTTTACAAGGTTAACAGACGAAGTGGATCCATGTGTCTCAGGTGATAAGCACCCAAATACACAGTACATGTCCATTACTCTCAGTATTTCATGGCCTGCTGCAATAGTATCTACAGTATGTTGCACTTCTTTGATATAAAAATAAATATAATCAGAAAAAGTTGGTTTTGCTCATGAAGCCATTTAGCTTCATACTTGACAGCTCCTGACTGAGTGTGCTCCCAAGTCTTGCTCACTCTCAAATTAGGTTGTACATATGCATCAGCACTCGCACAGAAAAGCATCTCCATTCACTGTTCATTACTTCTTTATGGATTATAATGCACTGGTTTTGCACAAAGATGTAAAATGAAAATTAGATAGAGGTGGGAACTTTCAATTTTGGATTAAATAAATATAAAAAGCAACTGCATTTTCTGGCTCTTACTTCAGTGCACTATGTGCCAAACCTTTTACTCATGTGTTTAGTCCACTTAAACTCCAATGAGAAACATAACTGGCTAACTCGTCTGGATGAACTTTTGGGGTGAACAAATAAAGAAGAAAACAAGTCTCAGAATGTGTGTGGCTTTCTTATTTGAAAATTTTAAATGCAATAATCTGTAAAGATGTCTTGGGTAAAAATATTAACAAAGTCATACTTTAAGGTTGATTCTAACATTTTATGAATTAAGAACTTAATTACTACAAGATTAACATTATGCTTGTTGAGTAGTCAACCTGTGTGTTTACTTTGCGTATGGTAATTCTATCATAGTTAAGATTTAGTTTAGAGCACACATAAGTTTGCTTACTTATATGTTACAATTATGTTTACATAGTTGAGTATATCATTCTATGTGTTCACTGAATTCTTGGCTAGTACTTATTGTGTTAGCCAACTGG
>NW_018128060.1:100220-101300 GCF_001952655.1 Monopterus albus | reverse complement strand
AGAGGCCAGGGAATTTGGGGTCACTGGGACACTAAGGGTAATAAACAAGAGATTAGATCTAAAAGCCAACAAGAGGAAGACAACTTCAAAAGACAGGGCAATATACAGACACACACAGGCAAGACAGTTTAATTAGCCAAACGGGAAGCCATGTGTCATATAGTGTAGTTAGTTAGTAACAAAGAAAGAAGTGAGTGTAGGAATCTAGACAGAGTAGAATTTCCTCCATCTTTAGGAAGCTGCCTTTCCCATTGGAGCAGAAAGGACGCAGGAGGAGGACGGATGGATAGATGGACCAATACAACAGCACGAGAGGACCGGACCAGCCTACAAGGGCACATTTGAAATTGTATAAAAACAACTGAATGGAGGAGGACAGCGTTCCTTCTCATCCTGAAGACAGGTTGAACGGTTTTGCTGTTGAGGTCAGGCCTTCAGATAGAGATGGAACCCAGAGCTCTGTAAATTGCTTTATTCGATGGTCTGTTTAGTTATGATAATAAATGTTTGAAAATTGATATTCGATTCCGATTATTCTTCATGAAAGAACACGCTGCAGATGTTATAATCTTCTGCAAAAATTCAATAATTGCCTTACGAACTTATTACTTGATTCTACTAAACTGAACACCACTACTGGCTGCAATGTCTCGGTCTGTTTGTAGAGCCAGACATTGGTCCATGTGTTCTGGAGTAAAAGTACTGTGGTCCTGCCATGTCTCAGCAACGGAAAACACACAGAGTACACTAACGATGCACACATTCTGTTTACATAACTTGGTTGGCAGAGGAAGGACTGCCACTTGGGTACCCTACTAGCTGAGGAGGTGTTCCAAAGGTGGTAGTGGGGAGGCCTGTGTTGGGCATACAGTACATCAAATCAAATCAAATCTAATTTTATTTGTATAGCGCCAAATCACAACAAAAGTCATCTCAGGACACTTTACAAAGTAAGGTCTAGACATTACTGTTATCAATATTATTACATAGGGAAAACCCAACCAATCCCCCTTGAGCAAGCACTTGGCGACAGTGGGGAGGAAAAACTCCCTTTAATGGAAGAAACCTCCGACAGACCCC
>NW_018128060.1:45430-98010 GCF_001952655.1 Monopterus albus | reverse complement strand
ATCTCTCTTGCTAGTTCCTGTCAGTACTCTGGCTGCAGCCTTTTGGATTAACTGGAGGCTTTTTAGGGAATTATTGGGATATACTTATAGTAAAGAGTTACAGTAGTCCAGCCTGGAAGTAACAAATGCATGGACCAGTTTTTCAGCATCACTTTGGGACAGGATGCTCCTGATTTTTGCAATATTGCGCAGGTGAAAGAAGGCAGTTCTAGAGACTTGGTTTATGTGTGATTTAAAGGACATATTCTGATCAAAGATGACTCCAAGGTTCCTCACAGTAGTACTGGAGGCAAGAGCTATGTCATCTAAAGTAACTATATGATTAGACAGCAGATTTCTAAGGTTTTCAGGAGTCATCTTAATTTTAATTAGGTTCTTATGAATAACTCCTCTGGAGTTGATTCTTGATTTATATAATTTAGGTGGGCGGGGGGCAGACACAGTCTCTATGGGGTACTGGGAGTGTTGGGTGGGTAGCAACTGCAAGGAGACAGCAGAGAGGCGTGTAAGACTGCGACCCTGCATCCTGGACGCATCTCTGGGTTGTCATAATTTAGGTTTAGGTACATCTTCTGCTCATCCTCCAGTCTGGTGCTGACAGACTACAGTAAGTTAGCATTGATTTCAGTCAATGTTTTGCCCAGCCAGTCCAACATTACAGAAGATCCTTTTCTTTTGGCAGCAGGGCCTTCATCTTAACCTGAGCTTTGACTGCAGCATTTTGCTCTGTAATTTCCTACTTGTAAGGTGGAGGAAAAGAAAAAAAAAAGCTTAATTCCACATTAGGTTACATTATTTCCAGAACAGATTAACACATTATTAAAATGAACTGATACTGCTATATTGTGCATGTGTGGTTATGCTGATTCATGTGAAATTAGTGATCAAATCTATTTATAATAATAATATACTGTATATAATGCATATTTTGTACATTTTATGATCTGAGTTTACAATTACATCAAGTGCTGCAGCTTCAGAGGTTAACTTGAAGTTTATATCCAGTTGTTTAGCTTGGAAGCACAAAGTCACTGCCATAAACCCAGAGTTAAAAAAAAAAGGCTATGTGGATAAAATATCTCCTGCACACTGGAGTATCTCTTGGCCGGTTCTGTGGCTGTTTAATTTCCCTGACAACTGGTGTTTCAGCACCATCAAAGCCTGTTTGTGTCATGAAGTAAAGGAACAATCACTGGCAATGTACATGTCCTGTTCTCTGACATGTTGATGTGGACTGCTTTCAGCATCAACATGTTAGATTGACACCCTGAGGGCTGAGAAAGACACCCTTCAGCATGAGCATGAGACTGAAAAGATTGTTTACACAGAGTTATAATCAACATTGTTGCAGCCCTACCTGCTTGTCCAATAAGGAGTACTCAAATCTCTGCAAACATAAAAAAAGCAATTCTAAATTGGCAATACTTGGATTGACTGACCACACATTATCATTAAAGTGGTTACTTTCTTCGCTGAAAAAAGTACAAATTTAATAAAGTGGAATTATAACCTACCAGTTTCTATGGATGAAAATTATAACAACTTTGAATGTGGTTCACAATCTCTAACATCGCCATCAGGGATCAAGATAATCCTGATTGGCTCTGACCTGACCGTCTCCGCATAGTTTCCATTGACAATGAATGAACAGCTCTCTTTGGCGCAGGGATTTGTCTCTATGTGCTCAAAGTGCTCAGCAACACAGGCGTGCCTTTCACCACAAGGGGGCTCACATACAGTCAACAGCCTATCCAACACACATTGGTTAAGAATCTTTAAAAAAAAAAACATCTTGGAACTAGATGGTGATCCAGATCAGCACCAAAATCTAATCAACTGTTCCGTGGTCCATACACTACCTCTCTAAAAAAATATGATCAAAATCCATTGACTACATTTCGAGTTATGTTAAACACTGGCAAAGACTTTACCACCACCTTTGGTCAGTATAAAATCAGTTTCTGGTTTGTAGTTTTATTAGGTTCACCTCAGTAAAAATAATGTGGTCTAACACAGCAGCATTGCACAGCAGTATCAGTTTTTGCTGAAAATGAGTTGTTGATTCATTAGCCAACAGTACAGGCACTGTTGGATAGGCTCCACAACAACAACAACAACAAATGTCACTTTCAGCTTTTTCCCGTTAGGGGTTGCCACAGCAACAACATGTGGCACGTGTTTTATGTTGGATGCCCTTCCTGACGCAACCCTGACTCGAACCTGGGACGCAGTGGTGAGAGGGCTGCGCCCTAACCATTACTCTATCAGGGAACTTCAACAACAGGCACACTCACCTTCGATATACAGCATATACCCTACAATTTGCATCCTGGAAAACAAAACCCATGGTGTGATGAGTTAAATAGACTGCAACTTCATAAGATGGCCATGCCAAAGGATTACTAGGTTGTTTTCAGACACCAGCTGGGAGACATGCCCTCTTGGTCAGTAAGCCATCATTTCAAAACAAAGACAGTTGGGAAGTTATTAAGCAATTAATGAGCAATGAAAAAAAGGATACCTCTGCAGGCATTTATACAATGTTAGGATGGCCTGGAAGAATCCTGTTTAGAAATTTGACAGATAAAATGTACACTTCTCTTGTCTACCTAGATGATGATCTTTAACTTCATACATCAATATAATCTTATAAATATATTGCCAGCTTGACTTTTGGCAGTTGCACTGCATTTCCAAGGTCAAAGTGTGAAAACATGCCTTTCAATATATTTTAGGCAACTGGCAGATATTTCCATAATCACTTTCTTTTCTTAAGTTTTTCCATTATAAACAACTCAGTATTTGAGCTGTATTTTTCTGCAACCCAATTTTAATCAGCTGCTTGTTTTCCTTGCTGTTCAAAAGCATTCTGTAAATCCCAAAAATACAAAGCCAATTGTTAAAGGTATTATTTAACGTACATAATTATATCTGGCTATGAAATCTTGACAGCTCTTCTAAAAGCGACTGTCTCTTATAAGTTAAAGAACCAGCCCTCTGTGAATGACAGGGGGAAACAAACTATAACAATGCACTCAACATGTACCGTTTCTTTTCATCTTATGCTGTTGCTTTATAACATGCTGCTCACAGTACTGTGGAGAAAGTGCTATGCTTACAATCTTTCTTTAATACAATTTATACTGACATAACCATTCAAGAGATAATTGCTTCAGAATAAACAGTTTACCCCTCACACAACTGCCTGCACACTGTGACAACTGCCACAGATCAAATACATGTTTCTTGAACCACACTCTTACACTGGTGTCCTGAGTTTCTTTACCATTATACACTGGCACTGTCCTCCTGATGTAAATTCCTATGAATGTACCAAAAGTGTCTTAATCCACAGCTAAACAGAATCCAAACACTTGCACTATTTCCTTCTTTATCAGTAACATTTACTCAAAACTACAGTGCCCACCAGTTCAAGAAAATAATGTACATATTTGACTAATTTTTAAACATTTATGTCTTCAGTAGAAGCAAATGGGCTGGGAACTGACCAACAAAGACAGGACAGGAAAGAAAAAGGCATTATAAGGTAGACGAAAGCATTAATGGTTGTGTTCACTGGATTTGTTAACAAGAACAATACACAAGAACAGCCTTATTCTTTAATATAACTTCATCCCTAATCTGCCCTGATGCCGTGCCTGTGGATCGAATCTTGAAATCTGTAGTTTCTGGTCTTAGTTTCAGATTTTTTTATGACCTAAAAGACTGCAAAAACAATGGGAGTTGTTATGCTATTGATGTTGCTGAGTTACTAGACTGCTTCTGCTCTCAATACTACAAGATTATATAGTAGGCTTGGGAGCAATGAGGAAAAGGTGTCATATGGGAAATAAGCTGCAAAAGTGAGCTATGCCTGAAGACAACAAGGAGCTGTACAGAAATTTCTTCCTACAAATTTATGAACAGAGCAGTCAGGATCTTGTATTACCTCCCTCCCAATTTTCTGTGGCGTTAGTAGCAGAGGATTTGCAGCACACATCTTGTTTGTACAATTTTAATCTTTTTTATTTTTAATCAGCAGCTATGGCCCAGGAGGTAGAGCACGTTGCCTGCTAACCAGAAGGTTGATGGTGCGATTCCCAGCTTCTCCAGCCCACGTCAAAGTGCCCCTGGGCAGAGTTTGGTGTTCTTTTATATGACAGGGAAATGTGAAGAGGCTGAGAAATCCAGTTCTTCAGATACTGGTATTTCTTACCTTACCTAATATACAAATTATATTTTTGCCCTTCAAGTCTTTAGTTGGCTCTGAATGTATTCAGCAGTGGCACTAGACAATACACAAATCTTTTCATTGGGATGTCCTTGTCCATCATGAATCACAATGTTTAAAATGGGATTCAAGATGATCGTTTAATTACAAAGACAGTGCACACTGCTTAGATGCACCAGCTGGGTGAAAAGCCAACACACTTTTATAGCATTTTTAATGTACACAGACGAAAAAGCATTAACAGATTATCTTCCCTTGCATTTGACCAGGTGGTTAAACTACTGTAAAACTAAAAACCTAACTATAGAGGCTTTCAGGACATAGAAACTGCAACCCCAGAAATGGTACTATAATCAGTAGCTTCCCAGGCTACTTGTTAAAAACACCACTTCCATCTCCAAGGGGCTGAGAGGGTCCTTTACCACGAAAGAAGCACATATCATTCTCTCTAGACAATTGGCAGGATGAAAAATAGGGGACCACTGTCACTGGCCAATATTGATTACAAGTGAAAATGTGATCATTTTGTATTAACCTGCCCCTAGAAGCCCTGTTCTGTCAGGTTTGCTGGTGAAAATGAATGCTTTCATAATATTCTTAACAAAAAAAAAAATGCATTATTGCTCATTTTAGCCTCCAGACAAAGAGGTATATGGCAATCACAAGAGTTTAAGAGCTTTTACATAAGAACATAATGATATGAACTAAATTAAAACCATTATTTAAAAACATTTGCTCCTAGTTTAAAGATATTTCCTATTGCCACTGACACCACTTTAATGAAGTTACAGACTTGGCATTTAAAATATCAATTTCAGCTGATTAGAGCTGGCATTATTACAAAGAGGAAATGTGGAGGAGGGAGGGGATTTTCTCTCTAACTGAAAATGTCTTGCTCTGTAGGGTCTTGATGAGGATAATGGTACCTCTGTGAAACAATTTGTTCATGTGTGGCACTGATTGAATTAGCCTAAAGCCCAAACAATTGAAATGGAAAAACCCTTACAAACACCAGTTAGAAATTCTGGTAAAGAAGCTACAGTCAACCAGTCAAAAGTATGGACAAACATTTTTGTTTGAGGATTTTATGAAAATGGTCCAATAAATGAGAGTTACCTGTCAGATCCCTCTTGGTTTAAGGCAACATGACCACCAACCAGAATTAAATGACCTTAAACATGCTGTGAATTTCCAAAATATACAGACAATCGAGAAGGACAAGGTATTTACATTCTGTTCACGTCCACAATTATCTAAACAGAAGGAATTTTATTCCTTTGCTTCAGCGTTTTCTTTCTGAAGAGGAGCATATGTAAATCATGCTGCAATAAATGGAAGCAAATGACTGAATGAGGAAAAACTGAATGCAACCGTTAGTATGACAGGAGAACAGAGGCCGCACCGAAATCATTTCAGATGCAATGTGAGCGGCCCTCTCAAAGCTCCTTCTCCGTAAAGCAATGGGGATTCATAATTACAACGTAGCCTAAAAACAAATTCACAGACCTGTGCCACCTAGTTCTTATTGAGGGCAGAAGGCAAAAAAAAGTCATAAATACTGCCCTATAAGAAAATGACCTGTGGTGTTTTATTAGTTTGAGTGTCTCCCCCCCCGCCCCCCCTTCCTATTGAAAATTCTATAAATCTGCACCAATTCTCTAACATCATCACACCTAAACTCCCTTGTGCCTTGCAGGCATTTTGTCCCAATCTCAGACAGTGGCTAGTCAAACGACGGCAACAGCAAAAATATTACACATTGTCATATATCGCAGACCTTATCAGGTGTCATAAGCACTTATATTCAAGAAACAATGCATTAGGCAAAAAAAAAAAAATCTTTTGTTTGTTTCAAAGTAGGTGAAAAATGAAATATATGGCCATTCTTGAGGATGGAAATATTATGCATACCAGTCAACCAAACCCAAAATTAATTAAAATAAAAGTCTGCGTTAACATTTTCCCTAATTTTTCCTCACAGAACATCTATTCATGTTTACTTAAGCCCAGAAAAAGAAAGAATGCAAGGACTAATATTTTGAGGGTTCAGTCACTCTTCTTTAGTCTGTGATGGCTAGCTGAAATTGTGCTGAAGTGTGCATGAATGGAGGTGCCAGTTCTGACAACAGTCAGGTATATCAACAACACAGTCATAATCCTTCTCAGCCACTGCAGTTGTCAGGGTGCTGCTCTGTACAAATGTATTGGATTACCCAGAGTACCCAGCAACAGCAAACAGATGTCACAGAACATCGCACTGTGAATTTGTCAAGACAGGCAGGAATCGCTTTTCAATCTGTGGTACTGTAAATCAAGTGTGTCAGAAAATTACAGTATACTGAGACAACCCTGTACATGTTCAGAATTGTGATTTTAACATTAAAAGTGGAAAAAAATAGCTATGAAATACCAAGTAATTGCAACTAACACTAAAACCAATTAAAAATGAACACAAAAATAACCCACAGTGCAAAGAGTAGGAGTGAGCCGTCTTACATAGCAGTAAAAACTGTACTCTTGTAGCAAACTTGACATGCTGCTAAACAGTCATGCATCCATCCATCCATTTTCCTCCGCTTATCCGGGACCGGGTCGCGGGGGCAGCAGTCTAAGCAAAGATGCCCAGACTTCCCTCTCTCCAGACACTTCCTCCAGCTCCTCCTGGGGAATGCCAAGGCGTTCCCAGGCCAGCCGAGAGACATAGTCCCTCCAGCGTGTCCAGCGTCATGCAAAACAGTTTAAATTTGCATGATTGAAGTCGCCCAAGAAAAATCAGGGTGCGCTCTTAGTTGATCACTGATACGGCTTTACAGCTTTTGGGGGCAGCTGTTATCATAAAAACAGTGGTGAATGCCTTCAGCAGACAGTATGTCCAGCACTTCAAGACTAATTTTCACCAATGGATTGCTGGTGTTTGGACACAGCCTTTGTGCACTATTAGTGTTGATATAAACACACAATCCACCACCATGAGTCTTATCAGAGAGCAGCGACTGCCCATTAGCCCGGCAGCAAGGCAAGCCCATTGGGCTCGATTGCCATGTTCATTAAGTTGCTGTGATGTCATGCTTCAGTGAAAACAAAGACACAGCAGTTTTTCCATTCCATGCTGAGCATTGTGCTCACACTACCAATCTCCCAAAAAAATCTCCAAAAGATCCTGGCAGCTGTAGTTGAGTTTTGCCTTGTTAAAAAGCAATATATCGAATGCAGTAAAGTAGGGAATATCTACTATCCCTTACCATGTAATGTTCAGTGGAGTGACAGAAGTTATGTACCTATCAAAGAGTAACTTCACACAATATTTTAATGCACAGTACATACTGGACCCTTTCTAGCTGGTGGCATGTCAAAAAACATGTCACACTAGAGTGTGTTCATATGCAAAACCTAAACACAGATGAAATCACTGAGAAGCAACAAGCCAAACCAGTGGCACAACAGCTTAGAAGTAAACTGCTGATTAAAATGACCAATTTTGAGTTTCCTAATTATAATATAGACTATTCATAACAAAAGATATAAAAGAAGGCACAGCTGAGGAGACTGGAGATTTAGCCTAAAATCCATCATTAACCAGGTTGCTAGTTTTTATCATATATAAGGGGATATATGTAACAGGACTTCTACGTGTTCCGTGTAAACACCATATAACAAATATAATCAAAACCAGGACACTGGGATACTCATGTAAAAACACTGAATGTCACAATACATGACTGTTAGCAGGGTTTTAGGGAAATGCATAAATAAAAATTAAATGAAACTTAATTGTCATTGTCCATGTGCAAAGTCTTGGCTTTGAACAGAAGTGCAAACTCTACAACACTATCAGCATCGCACCAGAATCTCATGAGCCCATCACAATCTGTGACAATGAGTTCTGGCCAAGAACGTTAGGCTTTTTTGCCCCAAACCTTTTTTCCTCTTTTTCCATTTAGCTTGGCATGCCATGAAGTGAAGTCTAATTAAACAATCAAGCCCATGCAGTCCCATTCCCCCTCTGTCCTATTGACTTTGTCACAGCACTCATCCTCTCCACAGTAAAAACGTCCCATGTCGAATGCCAGCCAGTAAGAAAGGCTGTTGTCACACACTGTTTGTCCCCCTATCTCTCTTTGTCTCTGTGAGCAGAGTCAGCATCAAAGCAGCAAGAGTACTGAGAGCGCAAAGCAAAGCTTTGACTGAAGCTAAACAGCTGAGCACAAATACTGTATGACTGAAGTTGGATGGTGGACTTGCATCTCTAAAAGGGTTTTTAAATAACTTTGTCTTGATGTAGTGGATGAAAGATGTTAACCACTTGACAGCACTCCAAACAGGGTGTAACAATCCACTGGACCCGGGATGTAAAGAAGGAAAGGACCTAATGTCAAACACAGTAAATGTCAATCTTAAAGTTATAAGTGTCTGGGGGAAAAAAAAAAAACAAAAAAAAAAAAGAACAGGTTTATTACTGTATATACTGTAAAAAGGTGCGTATTTCAGATGATTTGACAGCTTTGACTGGCGGCCTGATACGTCACTCAACTACTTGATCACTACTGCGCAGAAGGTGGTTGCCAAGATAGCAGCCGCTGTATTCACAATATTTTGACTTCACTTTTGCACAGCAGAGGGAAGTGGTGTCATCCATATTTATACGACCAGTGACTCCAACTGAGTGTCAAGTTGCTCTTTAAATATAGAAACTAGGAATGTCAGAAATTGGGGATAACGTGGCATGAAAGTCAACTGCATTAACATGCTAGTTTCCTATTTGTAAATTAGGGGTCTCATCTCGTCAAGGTAACAGTGGTGTGGTGGGTAGAGCAGTCATCTCCCAACCAGAAGGTTGAAGGTTCGAATCTCGGTGCCTGCAGTCCACATGTCGAAGTGTCCTTGGGCAAGACACTGAACCCCCCTGTTTTCCTCGATGGTTAGAGCCATCGGTTGAGTTGGCGCTGCAGATGGCTGCCATCGGTTCTGTACCGGAAACAAGTTCCTTGTGTGTAACATACTTGGCCAATAAAGGTGATTATCCTTATATATCTGAAGGTGCCTAAACACGGTCCCCAGTCCATCATGAAAACAATCATGACATTTATTTCTCATTGGAAATGATCAGGAAACTTTAAGAATAACCCACTCCGGTCAACTCAGCAAGCTGCGAGAACAGATCCAGTAAAGGCTGATTGTAATTTGGTCATTTTTAAATAGGGTCACTAGTGACACATTCACTCAGTAGTAGCAAGGAGTAGATGAAGTGCAAGTAACTTTGAAATGCATGTGTGGACAGTGAAAAAGAAAGATAGGCACTCAGTTTGCATAGGTTGTTCCATGTCTTTCATAAAGTCAGAGTAGATAAATGTACTTAGTTTGTTGTGCCTTGGGTGACTTAAGTAATTACAAGAATTTGGTAATGAATTGGCATCAGTATTGAAAAACTGACACTCGTTTTCCATATCTGACTGACTGGTCTGTATAGTTGTGTTATGTTAGAATCAGAATCTGCTTTATTGGCCAGGTGTGTCGGACACATGCACATATCCCCATGCAAGTGAACAGTAAACAAACATAAATTTACTAAATTTAATGTACCAAACATTAGTATGACTCCAAGATCTGGTCCAGAGCTCATTTCTCTGGTCAGGCAAAACAGGGGTAAATTGGCCAAAATATTTCTGGCTTTAAAAAGGCATGCCGGGGCCCTTACACTCCTGTCAAACTGCAAGGGTCAGCCAAAACCAAACTGTGCAACATTTATATAATGTTAGATAAATGTCAGTGCAATAAAGCTTTCAAATCAATCAGCTACATACCTTAAAGGTGAAGTTTACAATATTGATTAACAAAGCAAAATAAACAAATGAATAGTTATCTGTCTTGTGTACTTAACTTGGCACATTACAAACCTTTGTACAATTTTACAATTTAATAAAACAACTATTACCGATCCAGGTGCTGCTGGTGTTGTTCATACTCCAGTACTGTTGATTACAACATGTCCCTGTCAGCTGAAATGGTTACTGATACATCACGCAGCAGTTGCAGACCACACCCTGTCTCTCTCAGCAATGGCAGGGAGTACGCACACGTGCCAGACCTGGGTAGAGAGATGGGGATGAGCGCTGAGAACACTCAGTCGTACCACAGAGGATGGATGTTTCCCATCATGCAGTTCAATCAGCCACCCAATGATTCATTTCACAGACACTTGGGTAATTATAGGAGTCTGCTCTTCACCTCTGGGGATGAAACTGCCTGAGCGCAGCCAGGGTGGGGAGTGAGGGTGGGCGGTGGTTGGCAGAGGAAGCAAAGACAGAGTGAGAAGTGACTGAGTGAAAACAAAGAGAGAGGAATAACAAGGGTTACAATGGAGTAGGAAATGTAGTGAAATTCATTTAACTGGTGTCAATGGTCTTGTTCAGAAAAACAGTTTTCAGTGACTCCACAATGAAGCAACTAATCACTGGGCTCCATTAAGCATTTACGACTAATGTGACAAAACAAGAGCAATGAAGATATACAGCATATGACCTTTTAAGGTGGAAAATAAAACAAAGGCTGTAAAAGGGGTTATATGGTGGGGCATGAATAAAGATGAAGACTAAAAAAGAGCTCATCACACAGGTGATGACAAGTGTGCAAGCTCCCCCTACTGGTGAAACTGGAAAAACCAATAACTCAATGCACGTCATAGAAGGACATACAATCACATTTTATGCTCAAACATCTACTGTAGATGGTGAAAACTTATGGTATATTTTGTATATGAAGAATGCAACTATGTACACTCAGTGGATTCATTGTACTGTGGCTGTTAAAAGGTTTCACTTCCATCAGAATCATAAGGCCATTACACTTACAATAGTTGTTGTATGCAGAAGTCTGACAAACATCATTCAGTCTCAGTCAACAACCAAGACTTACAGTGAAGTGAATAGTGCCCCCCAATCATTGTAAGACCTCTGCAACAGACATTGAATCAGAGAGGTTTGGGTTTTCCCTATCATAGAAAGGCTTAGACATGGCACCTAAGTCGAATGAATGTAAAAAGGCGACATATCAGAATGAATGTAAAAACAACGGTGAGTTATATGTACTGAAAAATAACAGAGGTAATTTGACCTCAAAATAAAACATAAGCTGGCAACAGGAATGACCTGTCAATCAAAATTTGGACAAACACTTGTGTAACTGGCAGCATTGCCAAGCTAATCAAACAGATGACTGGATATTTCTCTGTACTGTCAGCTCAGGGTGGTAGTTACAGCCATCAATAAGGTTAGCCTTCACAAAGAAAATATGAAGTAGGCTATAAATTTGTGGGGGAGTCATTCTAATGAATGGTCACAACAGAGATACAGAATGTGGCCTGTTTTACAAGTAAAGAAATTGGCTAATGTAGCTTAACGTACTGAATTAGTTAAAATTTCCTCCAAATAATTTTGGATTCAGCCATTTTGTGATATCAAAGGATAATTAATTTTTAACATACAACTTTTTATTCTATAGTTATATTTACATCAGATGCCAACACAAAACAGTTGCATTAGATTCTTCAAGTGGCACGGGTGCACAAGTGGCCAGTGACACTCTAAGGGTCAGGGTTCATTTTTTTTTCTGACCTCATTAAACCTTAACATTTTTTGACTCTGATCATTGTTTTTATCTGTCCTCATCTAGAAAGCATTACATTTGAGAATCCTCCTTGGGAGTGCAGGTATGACATGCAAACGTAAAGCAACAGCTAGGACAATGTCTGTCTTTAATGAGCTTCTAGCTCGCTCCACGCCACCTCCTCCCCATACCACCCCCCACCCCCCATCCACCTGAAGCATTTCTTATCCCTGTTCTGGCTCTTTTTTTAATAGCCCCAAGTGGTGTTTTTAGAAATGTGATGCTTTGTTAGAAATTTCAAGGCTATGGAGAGCAGGTGCGGGGCCATTGTGACATGCGCAATTTATCAGCTGCTCCTAAGCAAGGAAACACATTCAATAATCTACTGGGAAGATTAATCCATCCCCCATGCAGGGCTGGGCTCACAGGGTGCAGAGATGGGGGTAATTTTCACATGCAGGTAGCCCAATGCAGCACGGCCTTTGGAGGTGTATAATAGTTGTCTATTACTAATTCAAGTCCATTTAATTACACTTTAAACTTTACAGTCTGACTCTAGCATAAATTAAAATGACAAGGCTGCCACACAGACCATACTCTATGACTTCTTGACAGTTTTAAATATTGTTTGTTCTAGGACATCCATAGAGGACTTCAAACATGTTTTTCCTGCACACTGTCTCGGTGTAGTTCCTTCATATGAAATATGGCTTTACAAATGAGCACAGTCCTCAGATTAGCGGTGATGTTTCACCAAACTGGTACCGCATCCAGAGATAACTGAAACTGCTGAGCCACATCATATTGCATAAGTCTGGGGGTAAACTGCAGTAGTCCCTCTTGCTGAAGACAACAGTGCCACTTTCCATGCAAAAATAGGGATACAAGGAGGATGGGTCATTGACAGATGGACATGATATACAGTCCTGCATAATCAGCTCTCAGCCCCATTAATCTGGAGCAGCATTTGATGAGAGTGTGATGCATTTGGTGAAAGGTCCCTCCCTCAGATGTCACTTTGAAGAACAGTGTTAGCGCTACAGTGAAAGCAGGAGCCAAATCACGCAGCCACACCCCTTGCCACACCATCATCATGCTCAGAGGACAAACACTCTGAGGACATCTGGTGTCTTCCCACTCTAGCAGCACAGGTAAAATTTATAATCACAAAAAAAAAAAAAACACACTCGTGCCTACTGAGCATCACCTGGTGTGGGCACTGGGGCTATTTTCACAACTCAGACAGACCTCCTTAATAACCGTCTTTCCAAGGGCATGCAGCTTTATGCTAAGTCCACAGCTATTTTAACCACATGTTCACAATAAGAGAGATCAACTGTGCTTCTTTCAAAGGAGAAAGTGCATAACACAAAAGTACACAATGCAGGGGTCATTGTGTAGGATGAAAAGGTTCACTGGACCTTCTCCTTGATTGCTTCAATTCTTCCCTCAAGGCAAATCAACCGACAATAACATGTTCCATTATAGTGTCACTGGTGTTCATGTTTTCGGTCACAGCCACAAACTATTCATCATGCTAGCGTGTGTTGCTGGCCTTTGTTTGGATGCCATGACAGAGGATGCTTGAGTGTGAACCAGCCACGCTATAAAAGGGTCATGGGAAGCGTATGTGAAAAGATATACTGGATGAACTGAAGACCAGCCAATAAATTAAACGAATATGAAAGAACACACTTTTGATCCCAAGCTTAAACCAGCATGGATGAGAGGTCTGTACAGAAGTACTCCAGCAAATGAGTACTGGACAAGTCTCATAAAAGGCGTGTGTCTTTCAAACTAAATGTCCCAGTTTGTAACACGGGGTTTCTATTTGCATTCTCCAAGCCCAGTGGGGATAGTAACACAATGAGGATAGTGGTCCAGTGAGACAACTGTGCTAATGCCTTTAGGCTTATTTTCTCTCAACTTGGAAAGCTCCTCCAGAGGTACACCTGAAATCATAACTGTTTTCAGAGGGTGAACAGTACTCCGCATGTTTTGTCCAGTCACAACAAAATATCATTTTCCCCTCCCTTGAACTCCTGAGTACAGTTTGCTTGTGAAGATGACAATTTTATGAGCGAGACTTCTTGTCATTTGAGATCTCTGCGAGCTGTTCTCAGGCTGTCAGCTACATGCCAAAAATGAATTCAAATGCAATTTCTATGTCACTCCAAAGTTCTACTGGGAGACCATTTACAGGGCATAACCTCGTAACACAAACTTAGTATGTGTCATATTTATACAATTTTCCCCCTGTAAAATGGAATAAACAATATTATGGCAGCAATTTTTTGAAAAAGAGGTGCTGCTAGTGGGAAATGAAGCCAGATAGTTCAACTTAATGGCCCTTGCTGTGTATAGGGAGTCAGAGGCTGTGACTGTGACACAGTCCACTGGGACCTCACTCCCCTGATTCTACGCTAGATGTGCCATGGCTTTTATGGCCCTCTGTAATATTTCATGACCCTATACATTGGTAAATCAGAGCGAAGCAGAAGGAAATCACAGCAGCAACAGCCACGGTCTTCAAAACACTGCCACAAAAACCCTTCCAGCATGATGTCCTTTAGCTCTGTGACATTAAAGGTCATCAAAATAAGCAAGTGCAACCAGGCATCCTAAATGAACTCACTAAATGGTGGCTTTCATAAGATGGCTTGCTGAAGTAATGTGTGTTGTAATGAAGCTGCACCCTCCTATGTTGTGCACATTTTTTTTCCCCAATTGTCTGCAGCAACCATGTATGGGCTAATGAATTGTAGATGACTTTGGCTCCACACTTTCATTAAAAAGGAGGGGCTGCAGCCCCACAGGTCTGGAGATAAACAAATTCAACCCCACTCTGAACAAATGTGCTGTCTCTACTTAAAAGAAATGTTTTGTCTCATCTTCAACATAATTAGATGTAAAAGGCATTTTAAAATGTCAACTCCACAAAGCCCCTCAATGACACATAAAATTAAACCTGAACTAATGTGAATACAAATCAAAACAAAGTTTTCATCAGCAAAATACTATTGAAGGCTAGGTTACATCAGTTCTTATTTAATAATTAAAACCTATGTGTTTCTGACACGTCCCACCCTGAAAAGGAGGGTGAAATCCTGCTTTTAAACAAAACAATACTGCCATCTAGAGTGATAAGAAATAAAGACATGTCACTGGCTCAGCATAATCCCAGAAGATGAAGTACAGTATTAAGAGCACATAGTACACACACTTATGTCACACATCGGATGTTGATGAACAAATTATCCAAGTTGAAAACCTTTACTAATGTAGGTCATATAATTTGTTCAGAACAAAATGACATAATGGTCAATAGAAACCAAAGTCATCAACCCATGGAGGGCTGTATTCAAAATTATACTGAAAATCAAAATTGAGATCACAGGATCATCCAAGTTGCGTGAATTTCATCACAGCAACTCATAATGTGACTCAGAAGTGTGCATGGCCCCCATGTGCCTGTACACATTCACAACTACCTCTGGGCATGTTCCTGATGAGTGCAAATGGTGCCTTGGGGGATCTCCTCCCAGACCTGGATCAGGGCATCACTGAGCCCTCAGGCAGTCTGTGGTGGTACTTTGAGGCATCAAGTGCACCGATACATACTGTCCCATTGGTGCTCAGATAGATTTAGTTCAGGGAAACGTGAGGACCAGTCAGTGGCATCAATGCCTTATTCATTCAGGAACTGCCTATGCACTCTGGCCACATGAGGCCGGGCACTGTCCCGCACCAGGAGGAACCCAGGGCCCACTGCACCAGCGCAAGATCTGACAATTGCTCCGAGGAGTTCATCCAGGTAACTCATAACAGTCAGGGTACTGCTGGCTATGACTTGGAGGTCTACACAGACCTCCAAGGATATGCCTCCCCAGACCATCACTGACCCACCACCAAACCAGATGATGCTGCAGGCAGCATAGCATTCTACACAGCATCACCAAACTCTTTCACGTGTTCAGTGTGAACCTGCTCTCATCTGTGAGGAGAACAGAGGGCCAGTGGTGGACCTGCCAATTCTGGTATTCTCTGGTGATTGCCACTCGAGCTGCATAGTGCTGGGCTGTGAGCACAGGTCATACTAGAGGGCGTCGGGCCCTCATGGAGTCTGCTTCTGACAGTTTGGTCCGAAACATGCACACCAGTAGCTGCTGGAGGTCATTCTGTAGGGCTCCCGCAGTGCTCGTCCTGTTCCTCCTTGCACAAAGGAGCAGATGCCGGTCCTGCTGCTGGGTTGCTGCCTTTCTACGACCCTGCCCAGCTCTTCTGGTGTAACAGCCGGTCTCCTGGTATCTTCTCCATGCTCTCGAGACTGTGCTGGGAGACATAGCAAACCTTCTTGCAACTTCTACGTATGAATGTGTCATCTTGGAGTAACTGGACTACAACCTAATGCAACCTAATTGGGCTGCAGATACGGCCTCATGCTACCTGTAGTGACAAGGACACTAGCAAAACCAAAAACATGAGAAGAACTGGTCAGAAAGGATAAGAAGAGTGCAATGGTCTGTGGCCACCACAAGCAGAACCCTTCCCTTACTGGAGGTTGTCCTGCTTTTGCCTCTCCATTGCACCTGCTGTCACTTTCATTTGCACCAAAGCAAGTGAAACTAGGAAGCACACGAGATGAATTAAATAGACAGACTGATACCCCTGAGATTTAACTGACTTGTTACACTGATGATCAAGTGTTCCGCTAATTTTTTTGAGCAGTTTACTATTAGATGAGAAAGAGTTTAGGTGTTTCTCAGAAAGAGTTGGATAGGTGCATTCCTAAAAAGGTCAAAATGTAAAAGGGTGAAGCACTGAAATAGGCAAGGAGTCAGGCATTCAGGATTCTCTAAGTTACCAATACTCATGCTTCTTAAATTGTCATTTACAATCCACCCCAGATTGCAATGCTTGTGAGTTGTTCCAAACGGCCCAGGACTTGCATTCACTTACAGTATTATACATTTTTTCATCAAGTCTACAGTTCTGTTTCCTCTGTGGCACCACACATTCACCCTGAATGTCTGCCATGCTCTCAAGGTTTCTAACAACGGCTCAAATGTCAGGATCAGGTAAATGCCCCATGTCACAACTGGCACAACAGTCCTAGCTGTACCCTGCCTCTGTCTGAACCATGCAGTGGGTTTGATGGATATTGGCACATCTTCAGTCCAAAATCTCCCATAGCTGTTCAACTAGGTTAAGATCTGGTGACTGTGGCCATAGGATAAGATTCACATCATTTTCAAACCAGTCAGTGACCCCTCGTGCCCCATGGCACAGGTTTCCCTTTCATTTGTCACCTGTCTATCTTTTGATGCACAGTGGGTCTAGAGTTGTGAACAAAAAAAACTGTACTTGTGAATGTTATATTTCATCACAATGCATGAAGGTGTATAGCAGCTCTTTTGTTTTCTTACACAGATTACATGGATGACAGATACTATACAGGTTTCATATAAAGTGACTCAGTTTACACATTATATGTTCTTTCAGTTTAACACAAAAATAGAGCACGCCAAAAACCTGTATTTATGGAGGGCTGAAAAAAAATATGATCACTGCCAGTGTAATGAGTTTCTCAATGTTCCTACCAACAGGTTTTGACACTTTTCATTGTGTAAATGCAAAACTATGCCAAACAGAGTCAGCCTGGCTGTCAAACTGTATTTTCCCACAGTAGAATTAAATACATTAGTGTCTTCAACGGCCAGGTCACTGTGCTACTCCTAGGTTCAATATTCATTTATTCTTTGTAATAACAAAATCAATCTGCCGGGTGGTTGGCGGGCTTCCACGGCTGCTGACAGCGTGCAGTGTTGGCCTTTGGTACATTATATGTAGCCAGAGTGCCTCCAGTGATCCAGTATCTGAGAAATTTAATTCACCTTGATTGTTTAATCAGACACCGTGGCTCAACACAATTAAAATAAATATGTATATGATGAAAATAGTATGACATTTTAATGTGACAGCACAAAAACAGCACATTTTCTATATTACTTATTTAGAAAATGCTCTTGACCAGACCAAGAACAAGTGCAGCTGGAAGACTAGCTCATATTCCTATATCACAAGTGTGAAGGGCAAACAGGAGACTACAGTGTGCTGACTTGATCTCGATTTTGTTTGAACTGAATGCTTTGGAAGAGTGTCAGAGAGGAGTTGGTGGAATCGGTTAAAATGACCAGACAAGAAAAGCTCCGACAGGATGGAGACACGCTAACAAATAGAAACAAAATTACCACTTTTGACTGGTTAATGTCCATGTTTTTCCACCTCAAGCATTAGTATTACAAGCATCGTGTGCAAACACACAGCTGACTGTGTGTGTGAGAGGGGAGCAGCTCCTACCTCCTCTAAACAGGGACACAAAATACAGTGAAAAAGCAAAGAATGGTCCATCTCAACCTCAGAAGCTATGTTTGGTGATGGCTAAGGGAAGTATGGTGTATACTGCTCATTAGGTTCCAGTAGTGGAAACACAGCATAAATGTCCCATGCAGACTGACATGTCTACTTACAGTCCTTTATACAGTATATGCACACAAGTCACACCATGTAACATGTAGGTGTAATTTAGAGCCCGTTTTTCAACGTGCCTTCTGCTACATAATTAGCTTCACTTGTCTTGAGCAGCACAGCTGTGCACTTTTGGCACAATGAGCCTCACACACACAGGGAACAGCCTTTCCAACACGCATAATGGTGAAGAATCCTTTAAAAAAAAATTCTACATCTGGATGATGATCCAGCTCGGCACCAAAACCTAAAGGACTGTTCCATGGGCCATACCCTACCTCTCAAAAAAACTTCATCGAAAGCCATTAATTACAGTTTGCGTTGCTTTGAGTGCGGTGAACAAGCAAACCAACACACAGCAATAAAAACATTACCTCCACCTTGGCAGTGACAATAATGGCCAGCATTTTATTTTAAGCTTTCAGTGATGTGACAACTGCAATATATAAAGTTGTTTATCTCTACTACCAATGTGACTTGTCATTATTTGCACCTGGCGTGGTGTAAACTGTAAGGATATGCAATGAGATGATTCTCCTACCTGTGTTTCTGCAACAAATACTTCACCTTGACAAGAATATCATAACCAGTCTGCCCCAAGGAAACTTGAATATTTTCACAAACAGTGAAAATAAAACAGTGACGTAAAAATAAAACCTGTTAAGCACATTCACTTACAGTAAATCTGACATTAAATGCATCTAGTGGCATTAAAAGTGTAAGCGCATCACTCATGTAAACTTCTGATCCCACTTACATACCACACATGTGCATTCTGACATTCAGTTCATTCATTCATGTAGTGAGCCTGCTTCTTTTTATACTTAATTTGTGCTCACTTCTCTTCAGAATCACTGGAATCTTAGTTCCCATACACAGAGATGCTGTATGAGGATTCAAAACAGTCCGAACTTTAACTGGCCACATGGATCTGACCACTACCAGAGGTACACTAAGTGGTTAAAGGGTTAGCAGTTCACATAATTATAAATAATTGCATAAGAAAGGTGCAAACTAATGGATAACTGGATCAATAAATAGTTATGTTTAAATTAGCTCAACAAATTACTAACATATTGATGAATTTCAAATTAATGATATGAAAAATAGCAAAATAATACTCATTAATACTTACCCTCAGTTACCTACAACATTACTCATCTTTACAAAGCTTGTGATTTGTAGCTCTCAGTGCAGGACAAATCAATAAAAGGGATTTGGGATGTCCTTTCTTTATCTGATAAATGCAACTTTACAGCAGAAGGGGGAGTAGGTCTCAATACTCATTCAGAAAAAGAAGACAACATTCTCAAATCAGAAAACAGCAACTAAAAATCCATTATTTCAAATACTAAATAAATGTCATCTGTTTGTGTGGATGGCGCTAATCTTTACCTAGTCTGGCACTTATCCTCTCATGTCCTCCTACACAGTTCACCCTGGCATAGCCCTCAGCTGAGTCCCATTAATCAAAGCTTATAAGTGCTGAATACACGACTCCCAGTTCTCGTGCATTAACCTTGTTGCTGCCCCTTACCACCCCTGAAGCCTGGCACTACTATACCACGTGTGTTCTTGTGCATGTGTATATTTTGAGCTCTTGTCACTTATTAGTGTAGCTATAAATAATACCAGTCACAGGGAGGGACGGTAGCCAGTGGAGTGCTCTGGCAGCAGAGGGCATGGTGGCCTTGTCTCCCTAGGATATAGTGATTAAAACTGCAAACTTATAGCTTCCTATATGCATTATATACTGTATTTCTGTACTTGTTTTACTCAGTCCTGGCTGTTAAATACTCTTATCATGGCTTTATAATCCTGTTTCATACATCAGGCACAGCCTAAATCTGACTTTTTATTCTCTTTTAATATTGTTTTCAAAAGGTTAATAGTGTGGGAGCAATAAGGAATTTCTGTTTTTATCTTTCTGTCCATTAAACTAGCAACCATAGCTGCATTTTAAACAAACGAAAAAAGAAAACAAAAACATACATTTCGATGAATGAGGAGCAGACAAAAAGGTTGGGCTGTGACTCAATTACTCCAAAGACTAGGGTTGTGATAATTTATCATAATCACTGTCAGTTATTATTTTGATTATCTGACTTTTGAACAATAAAATGTCTGAAAATGTTGAAAAGTAGTTTTAGAAGTATTCAAATAGGAACTACTATTGGACCAATATTCCAAAACGCAGAGAAGTTCAGCGGGTTGGAACAAGAGATCGATAAACTAAACAATGAATCAGTTATCAAATAAGCTGGTGATGAATTTTTTTTTTTTCAATCAACTAGTCACTTCAGCCATGGATGACAATTCATTTAAAAAACTGTCCATTAGAATGTTCTAGTAACAGTAGGAGAAATCTAATTAAATGTGAAGTATATGCAGCCACTGTGGCCCCAGGTTGTTTGAAAAATAACAATGGCTCTGTACACGCTCTCCGTCTTGCAGCAAGGTCAAGAGGAAACGGCACAAAACGCCTCATTCTTACCTTGACCCTGTGCATTCAATAAGCAGCCACAGAGAAGCAGAAGGAGCTGGAAGGTGAGACAAGGCACACCCACATGAAGAGCTCTGTATCCCACACCGCTCTGGCTCCTTGCAGCCATGGCACCAGTGGATACTGCAGAAAAGGACCCAAACCAGCAATTAAATTGACAAGCTTTTTCCATTTTACTTGGCTACGTCTTAACATAGTTTCTGAAAATGCACATAGACAGATGAGACTACACAGTTCATGAGGGCAGACAAAAAAGATGAACCATCTGGCAGATATTTAACACCTGGATTTGTTGTCAGATCTGGACAGATGATGCGTTGTGACACATGCCAACCCTGTCTGACCATATTCATATTGATAGCTGACACTGAGGACTCGTTTATCCCATTTGAACATATTCTTTCCAATTTATTACACATGTTTTATAATACCCATTTTAATAAAATCAAGTCACCTGTCCATCTCATCATTTGTAGTAAATATAAATGAGCTGTTGTTAAAGGTACATCTTCCCTGGATGCCAGAATTTGCAGAACATCTAGCTGTAGTGTCACAAGAAAACAACCACTTTAAAATGTAGACAAAACTCCATCTTGGCAATTTATTAACTAATGTAAAAAATGAGGTGAGTTTTACCAAGTGCCATGATTCACCCTCACCTTTCACATCAAGATCCCAGAGGAAAAAGTAATCTATAAACCTATACTATTTATGCACTAATTTATATTCACATTTGGTGCCCAAGAAAGAGATTAATTGTTTGGTACCAATGTATCACTGGGCAATTTAACACAGGTAAATAAAACCGCTCTGCTGTGCTACCAAATACAAAACAACACCATGCAAACACCTGGTATTACGTTTGATGACCAGCCACTGCATCTCAATCATGAATTCTTAGCTTGCATCCAGCAGCATACAGCTTTTGCTGCAATACAACAATAATAAACAAATGTGCATTGAAGATTTAATAGTATGTAAATCTCAAATCAATACTCATTATGAGATCAATACATTATGAGACACTGCCTTCCAAACAAAACCTGTGTGAACTTGTGTGTTAATGTCTATATATTGAAATAAATGTTGGTCTTTCTTAAACTGTGTTTGAGGAAAATTAAAGAGGAAAAACGAGAAGAGGCAACTGGTTCCAGATCTGTGATTCCCTGGTTAGAAAACTACTGAGCCGATCAGAGTTTTGCAGGTAGAAGTACCGAAAAACAGCGACAGAGCTACACAGCTGTAGAGATTACAGAAATAACTTTTAAACTGTTCTAATTAAAATGTCTTCAAATGAGAAAAACAGGCTAAACATCATTTTGCCAACTGAAAATAAATGACTGTGGCTCAGATGACTCGTTACTCATTAGCTGGGGAAAAAACTAATGCATCTTAAAACTGAAAACTAAATTTCAGTATCAAGTAAATACTGTCACCAGCGAGGTACAGTATTTGACCGGTTATCCTACATTACAACGATCGCTGCAATGTAATTTCTGACAACAATAAAAATCATAATATTCAAGTGACATTTCTCATGCGTTGCTTGGGACTGAAACAAGTACTGAACATAAGGTTTTATTCCAGCGATGTCCCCTTATGCTTCTTTGTGACCTATACACTCATAGCGGAATATTAACTAGGACTGAAAACCACCTAGCTATAAAAATAAATATTCATCAAAAAATACCATTCACAAAACATCTTTAAAAATTAACAAAATTAAAAATTAACTTCAACACTGAACAGAGATGACAAATTCTAAACAAATACATTTTTTGAAGTTTCTAACTTTTAAAATATGTTGCAAGAATATTGTCAGCCACTGAAAAGAACACTGCAGATATTCACTGTAACTACTGATTGCTGCAGTGAAACATTTTTCTAACAAGTGTAACATGAAAACTCACAATGTTGTGATCCAGATGACTACTTCACACTCACATCCCCATAACACACACAAAGTACCTGTATAATATCTGTACCACCGTGTTGTTTCTTCTGTATATCCCACGATCAGGTCTGGCTCCCACTGCTGCCTGACAGAATTACTTCTCTTTGCCTCTGCGTACACTCACGACTGACACAGCTCTCCTCTTTTTCACCAGCCAAACAGCCCATCTGCAAAGGCAGAGGGAAGAGAAAGGGGGGCGGGGGGGAGAGATAAGAGAGAAAACTCAATAGATGGGAATGAGAAGAAAGGGACAAGAGAGACAGATTGCTTTGATAATGTAGATTGTCAGGAGCTGCATTCTTCTAAACCAATGTGCACGGAATAAAAAGTTTAACTAATTTGATTTCACATCCCCTCAGTGCTGCCGTTTCCTTTTCTATTCATTTGCTCACATTTCAGCTTTTGAGCTCCAAACTGCAAGCCTGGCTGCTGTGCACTTAAATCGCCCTCTAGAGCGCAGGATGTCATTGAAGCACTAGACAGCAGAGCCTACTGTATAGTTAATAAGCCTGCACAGAGTAACCCAGGAGATCAGAAATTCACAACAAGAGGCAGGAAAGAAGCAACACTTCTCTTCATCGCTGGATGACAAGATGTCAAATGATACTTTTTTAATTTAATTTTTAAATTAAAATGGTAATAATAATGTGGGGCAGCAAAAAAAAAAAAAATGAGCAAGCCAGGGAAATCATTCAGGTACATATACTGCCAGATAAATACTGGCATGTCAAAGATATAGCAACATCACCATGTTGAACAAGTAACAAGAGACTTAAAAACACCACATGAGGTTATTTGGAAACAGCAGCTGTGTCCAAATCACTGCCTACTCACTATATAGTGTGCTTACACTTTGTTTCATATTGCTTTAAAAGAGTATAGACATCTCACTGACTGCTGCCAGGTTTGAACTAAAATGTTTGTAATGTAATGTCTTTAGTGTTAATATTATTTTAAAAGTCTTCTCGACTACTTCTCTTCCTTTAATGACAGAGTAGAGGTCGCCTGGAGAACAGAAATCTTTAATGCAGGGATTCAGCAATTGATACAACAACACAAGTTGCCATGGGGGACTTCACCCCAGGTCTACAGCTGAAGGACATGTAGTCTCCTTGCTGACTACAGACCCTGCTGTCCAAAAGGTTAGTTATACGCCATCGTCACCTTTGGATTCACTGATCCTTCCCTTTAAATAGAAAACACCAACAACATGTAGCACCATGTATTTCATTAGCTCCAAAAACAAAGTTCAAACCAGCATATGCAGAATAGTTCTGCTGGGTCACATAAAGCAGCACATAATGTCAACTCTCCACATGCTGCCAGGGTAAATTATTATTGTACACTGTACAAAGAACCACTGTGCTCATGAACAGGTCACTTATTTCTCACTTCCTACTGCTGTGTCTAATCAGGCACAGTATGATTAGATACATAGAAAAACACTTGATATTATCACTTGCAAGCATCCAATCATTTCATGAATGATACCAGCTACTCCTGTGCCCTTCCTCTGGCAGCTTCTCTACAAATGTCACGCAGAAGTAGTAGTTCCAGTAGTGCAAGCAGTAGTACTGGATATTTTAATTGAATCCATTAAATATTCAATTGCAAGTAAAAATGTTACACAGGCTAGGCAAAATATAAAATCACCCAATACAGCAAAAACATCCTTGAGTATTATATCATTAGGCTATGTATTATGTAATTCAATTATGTGTTAGGCCTAATCTACAAATTATGTCAAGTGACTGTTTGGTAATAAAAACTAATTTTAAGTGAGAAATACCCATCACAAATAAAGCATCAAAATTATGAAGATGGTTAAAAAAAGAAAGGCAGGCAATCTTCACATCTGAGGTGTTTTGTTAATGAAAATTAATTAATCAGTCATCTGATCATTGCAGCTGTGCTTTTGCAGTTTAGATCAATGTATGACAAAGCATCATAGTTTAAATAAATTGCATGCAAAAATCTGAATTTGTAAAGTAACTAATAGACTTAGCTATCTAGATGAAGCAGTCAGATAACTATAGTGAAGCAAAAAGTTTTAACTCCTAATCTGACAGACGAAGGTTCTTTGACTAGGGAACAGCGTCACCTCATAAACGGGTTTAACTCTTTTTCCATTCCTCTTTTAACTTAACTTAATACTTTATTATTCAGACGGTTAGAGTCTTTGGCGATTATGGTGATGTCTTCAGAACAGTAAACGTGTTTAAACGACTGTCTTGATAGGTTTTTACAAACATAATATCTTTTAGGAAAACTAACGTTACTTTACCTCCAGCATCACGAAAAGTGCAAACTGGCTCCACTGCACTAACACAAGCTATTTGGCAAACTGTTAAAAGCATGCAAAATGCTTTTGTATTCTAAGCGAGACCAAACAGTACATGCACGGTGCACCTACTTCGCAGCTCATTCTTTGACTGACAGTTCGCGCGTTGAGAGATGTTTCATCTGTTGCACCTGTGTCACCTCTTTCCTCGCGTTGCGTTGATTGGCCACGTTATACGCAAGGACGTACTGTAGGCTGACGTCATGAGTTAGTTCACGCAATACACCCCCCACCCCCTCCTTATACATTTTCAAAATGAAGTCTAAACTATTTTTTAATTATTGTTTAAATATTTTGATGTATTTCCATGATGCCGTTCCCTTACTATTTTAGTAAATCTTCCTTCCCAAGATGAAGGTCTGACTGTTGTTTAAAAGAAAGAGATGGAGACAGGTGACAAACCTGAATAAATGAGTGGTCTCTTCCAGGACCACAGTGTCCCCATCCAAAAGGCACAAGGGGTCACGACTAGTCACTGTTCATGGGCTTGTCGAATCAATGCCAAGGTGCATTGAAGTGGTGGCCCAACACCTTACTAAGACACTTTTTTCCTCTTAATTTGTCACCTGTCTGTAGACAGGACACTTTATTAAGCCCAAAGGGAAACTGCTGTGTTACAGCTCTCACTTATACAGTAAATAGCAAAAACAAATACAACTAAAGGCTACGTTCTACACAATGACTAAACAAACATAAAAACAGACTAAACACATAAAATATTAGAAACTAAATAGAAGCAGAATAAACTGAAGATACTGAAAGTGATGCCACATCTGCTTTTATAATATGTATTATATAAAAGCTGGTGGTCCAGATGAGCTGTTTGATGCATTACCTATATACAGTGCCTTGCGAAAGTATTCGGCCCCCTTGAACTTTGCGACCTTTTGCCACATTTCAGGCTTCAAACATAAAGATATAAAACTGTAATTTTTTGTGAAGAATCAACAACAAGTGGGACACAATCATGAAGTGGAACGAAATTTATTGGATATTTCAAACTTTTTTAACAAATAAAAAACTGAATAATTGGGCGTGCAAAATTATTCAGCCCCTTTACTTTCAGTGCAGCAAACTCTCTCCAGAAGTTCAGTGAGGATCTCTGAATGATCCAATGTTGACCTAAATGACTAATGATGATAAATAGAATCCACCTGTGTGTAATCAAGTCTCCGTATAAATGCACCTGCACTGTGATAGTCTCAGAGGTCTGTTTAAAGCGCAGAGAGCATCATGAAGAACAAGGAACACACCAGGCAGGTCCGAGATACTGTTGTGGAGAAGTTTAAAGCCGGATTTGGATACAAAAAGATTTCCCAAGCTTTAAACATCTCAAGGAGCACTGTGCAAGTGATAATATTGAAATGGAAGGAGTATCAGACCACTGCAAATCTACCAAGACCTGGCCGTCCCTCTAAACTTTCAGCTCATACAAGGAGAAGACTGATCAGAGATGCAGCCAAGAGGCCCATGATCACTCTGGATGAACTGCAGAGATCTACAGCTGAGGTGGGAGACTCTGTCCATAGGACAACAATCAGTCGTATACTGCACAAATCTGGCCTTTATGGAAGAGTGGCAAGAAGAAAGCCATTTCTTAAAGATATCCATAAAAAGTGTCGTTTAAAGTTTGCCACAAGCCACCTGGGAGACACACCAAACATGTGGAAGAAGGTGCTCTGGTCAGATGAAACCAAAATCGAACTTTTTGGCAACAATGCAAAACGTTATGTTTGGCGTAAAAGCAACACAGCTCATCACCCTGAACACACCATCCCCATTGTCAAACATGGTGGTGGCAGCATCCTGGTTTGGGCCTGCTTTTCTTCAGCAGGGACAGGGAAGATGGTTAAAATTGATGGGAAGATGGATGGAGCCAAATACAGGACCATTCTGGAAGGAAACCTGATGGAGTCTGCAAAAGACCTGAGACTGGGATGGAGATTTGTCTTCCAACAAGACAATGATCCAAAACATAAAGCAAAATCTACAATGGAATGGTTCACAAATAAACATATCCAGGTGTTAGAATGGCCAAGTCAAAGTCCAGACCTGAATCCACTCGAGAATCTGTGGAAAGAACTGAAAACTGCTGTTCACAAATGCTCTCCATCCAACCTCACTGAGCTCGAGCTGTTTTGCAAGGAGGCATGGGCAAAAATTTCAGTCTCTCGATGTGCAAAACTGATAGAGACATACCCCAAGTGACTTACAGCTGTAATCGCAGCAAAAGGTGGCGCTACAAAGTATTAACTTAAGGGGGCTGAATAATTTTGCACGGCCAATTTTTCAGTTTTTTATTTGTTAAAAACGTTTGAAATATCCAATAAATTTCGTTCCACTTCATGATTGTGTCCCACTTGTTGTTGATTCTTCACAAAAAATTACAGTTTTATATCTTTATGTTTGAAGCCTGAAATGTGGCAAAAGGTCGCAAAGTTCAAGGGGGCCGAATACTTTCGCAAGGCACTGTATTTGCAGGTCATCCACTTTCTAACAGGAATCATTTCAATGAGAATCAAAAGGACATCCAGGAACAACATCTTTGATCCACCTTGACACTAACTGCTGGTCATGTGGCACTTTATTGTTCATTCAAGTTCATTTAAAGTCAATACATTCATTTAACAATTAAAAAAAGTTTCAAACAAAAACATTTCAGGAAAATTCATTCTTGTAACAGTCACAATTGCTCTTTATAGTAAACATACAGTATGTAAACTAACACAATATTGAGGCTGACTGTTACTGTTTAGTTTGTTGTGCTGTCAAATCTTGCTTCTAGACGAGAGAGAGGACACGTCTTCTGAGTACACCGAAGAATATTGTTGGTGCGGCAACCATGGCAATGGCAGTGGAGAACTGTGGGAAAATTATAACCAAACCATCACAATACAGCACTATAAGTCTTCACCGACATGCCTGTTGATGTGCAGGCACATTGGTACAAAAATAAGTTTGTACATTTACTCAATTACTTTAATGAAGTACAGTTTTGTGTTACTTGATCCTTTTAGTTTAATGCAACTTTTAACTGCCTGACTTTTTAAACTGAGCATATGATCAGGTTAATAATGATTAGCGAACAACTTCAGAACTTCCTCCAACACTGACTTTGCCTCACTGCTCTCTCGACTCCCTACCATTTAACACTGTCAAAAAGCAAAATGCTTCGGTAGTAATGTACAGTACCACAGATACATGACGGCAGGTATTTACTGTGGTTACTAATGTAGCTTCAGCATGTCACACCAACCTTAATGGCAGCACCATAGTCCTTCTGGAACAACTGAAGATACACACTGAAGAGGGCAAGGCTGCAAGGCACGTAAGAATCTGTATCTCCTGAGTCTCTGCATCTTTTGGAAGAGAAGACAAGAGACTTCCTTTCAAAATGCTGCACTTCCACAGCTGATTACACAGACATACAATTCAAAGAGACCTTTTGTATAAAGCACTTAGAAGCAAACTGTTGTCTGCCAGGTACAGCTCTGAAAGGCCGAGTTCAGTCAGTATCGACAGTGGCAGCCTGTAACCTTCTTCAGCAAGAAGGCCAAGGTTGTACCATCCCTGTAGAAGAACAGTATGTGCATATGCACAATTATGAATAAATACAGACTTGAAAAATAAACACACACAACCAGAGTACTGAATTAAAGAAGCAGACCTGTGGATCATTCCTTAGTGCTGCCAGTTTGTACATCTCTGCAGCAGAAATTAAATCTTTCTGTCCGTCACCCCGCCCCTCATACAGCAGGTCACCTAGCCTAATCAAGGCTGGAGAGGCAACAGAATTAGAGCTCAGATAAACTATGTTATGTTTGTGCACAAGTCTGCAAAGATTTAGTTTCAAAAGCTGTTTTTTTTTTTACCATAAGTGTCAGGATTTTGACTTTGGATTGTCATGTTGTAATATCTCCACATACAGTGTGTTGCAAAAGCTGGATCCAGAAAATTTCTCTATAGGCATACAGAGTGAAAACAATGTCTAAGAATGACTACTCAATGAATAAAACAGCTACATGCCCATGTGAAATTTCAGATATACATGTCTATAACTCACAGCATTTTGTTCACACAGATATGCCACATTGAACTGTGCAGCTGCGTACCCCGACTCAGCAGCCATCATGTAGTAGAACAGTGCGCTAAACCTGTTGAAAATCACAAGTGTTTATTTGGTGCAACTGCAATTGCTACTGGTCATGATCATGTCAAGCGTGAAAAAGATTACATGTCACTCTTGAGATAGGAATCCAAAGCTTTTCGTAAGACGGTGCCCAGATATCCGTTGTGCTCAGCTGCCCACTTCGCCCACCTACAGGCAGTTGAAAAAACATTTCAGTCATGACATATCATGGCAGGACATAACATACTGTATATGTTCTATGAAATCAATAAAAGGGTAAGTAGCTAACAAAACGGCATCCAATGGACGTCTGTTGATATGGCCGGGTATTCCAGTGGTCCAGATGTGTGCCGTGAGCATTGCTCCCTTGATGTGCCCTCTCTCTCCTGATTTCAGATAGTACCGATAGGCCATATACTGTGGGGAAAGACCGCAGTAAAGCATCCAAGACTAGTGTGCTAGTATACTAGTTCAAGGTGTTTTTACAGTTGCGCTAACCTGATCAGCAGCTTTTCCTGGATACAGACCCTGTGAGTACATGACACCAAGATTGAAAGCAGCCTCTGGACACTTTAGGAGATCAGCTTGTTCCCACAGCTGCACTGCCTGTTTGTAGTCCTGCTCAAACTTCTCATAGTACCAGGCCAAGGCATTGATTGCAGGAACAAATCCCTGTGAGACATACGAGTGTGAGAAATAATATACAGTATGGTGTGCACATTTTGAATGGATTCTTGCATCAGAAAGTAGGCTGATGATGTTACAATATGAATTATAAACACATATATTACGAATTAACATTTAACAATACCTAACCTTCTCCTTTGCTTTCTTCAGGAAAGTGAGAGCTTTTGGAATGTCCTTTTTAACCCCATGCCCCTAAAGAAAACCAATTTATATTGAATTATATGAAATAATACATAATAATAACTCCAGATGAGTTGGCAGATCATTTATTAAAGTACAAGAACTGTAAATCTGACCTGCAGAAGGACTATGCCATAGTCATACATCGACACTGGGTCCTCCCACTGGACGGCCCCCCTTTCGTAGTGTCTCACAGCCCTTTGGATGTTTGTAGGCACTCCCTGCTGACCCCAGAACAGCATGCGGGCAAGTGTTTGCTGCAAGACAGTTGCTGGTTATTACTAACACACAAACTGGAAGAACAGAAGTTCCCAACCTGTGCCAAGTGCATGTACAGCTGCCCCCACTTCTTAAAAATTATGCCATAATGTTTTTGGTTTTTTTTTATCTGACCTTCTGTGCTTTCATATGTTCTGCTCTTGTAACCTAAAAACAGAGAAGTACCTCAGCCTCAGCTGCTCCCCTGCGTGCCTGCAGTTTTAGCCACTGAAAAATATGATGGTCTTCATTCGTCTGGAGATTCAATATCTCATCATTGTTCAGGAAAACAGCCTCAACATATGTCTAAAAAAACAGAGGAAAGATAGAAGATGTGTAAACCACGTCTGAGCACTGCAGTAATTCCAGAAAGTGGAAAGCAGTGACAAAGGTCAAATTATTGATGATAGAAATCTGCTATAACCATGGTAAGGGGAGCAGAATGTATTAGCATATCACATATACACTCATATTAATTCACAAACCCACAGCTACATAAAAGGAGGAAAATATGTGTGGACTAGGTAAGAGTTACCTGTCAGCCTCTGCATCTCAATTACTGTATGTCTGGCGTCACAAGTTATGACAGAATATCCTGTATACTGTAATTGCTATTTTTTCAGATTTGCTTCACATGTGTTAATGATCATTTAAATCATGCCATTAACATAACAGGTCATGTTAGGCAAGAAATGGTTAACATTGTCTTGGGGAGGGGATATGGAAAAGAAACCATAAGAGCTACTCCAATGAAAAGCTTTTGGTACAACAAACAGTAGCAATATATCACTTTTGGATTAAACAAGATGTGTAAAATGAGCATACCAAAGCATCCAAATACACCAGGTACACATTACCTGCTGTGGTGTGGGCTTCTGACGGTCCACTATTGTTTGTTGAGCAATGTTTGCATAATAACCATAAGCCAGGTCTGGGTCTGTGGGAGCACCGTGAAGTCCCTGGTGATGCAGGGTCCCAAGATGCAGAAGTGCCAGTCGATCATCCTTCTGGGCTGCCAGCAGAGCCAGGAGCCAAGCCTGCACCAAACACAGGGGCATGACAGACTATAAAAACAGTTGCATAGTCACCACAGGCATACTTTCACTATGACCAACCCAATGGCACACACCTTACTGGGCTGTTTCTTGACTCCCAGGCCAGTGCTGTAGAGCACTGACAACATGTACAGAGCTCGGTTATCAGCTAGGCAGCCGGCTTGGTGCAGCAGTGGTAATATTGCCCTGACCACTCCAGGGCTGTGCACTCTGCCCAGCTTATGAAGCGATAAGGAGTACAGTGCTTTGCCCAGAGCTGGCAGGCTGACTCCTCTTCCTCCTGCAAGTCAAAAATTATACACATTCATCTTAAATTAACTCTGGACATCGTCAGTGAATCATGAGAGAAAACTTTGTCACAAGCAAGTCTGTTATTCATTCTGAACCCATACTGTGCAGCCAAACTTTGTTCAAGCCCAGAGATTTTATTTTGAGTTTTAGTGGTGATCCCGATATTTCCAATTTCAGTATGTCCGTTTGGGGAAATGTCTATAAATGACGCACAAGATATCTAGGATATTTCTATTTGCTCAAATGTTTTTGATAATTGTATTTATTCTTTATACAGAGAGGTGGAACAAGATAAGAAATATTAGGGCAGGATTAGGGCAGTTTTGCAGTCTTGAAGCCACTTAAGGAAAATTTAACATGAAAAGCTCCAGATGTTAAGAGGTGTATTTATAAAGGTTTGAGTACTCATAGTGAAGAGTGGTCCCTTTATTACAATGTTATCATGTAATCTGTATGTCAGTTTTGTAGATGGTGCAAGTAAGTATGTAAAAAGAATATTATGCAATTTAACATCTATCAGATAAATATGGTGGTGTAGAATTTAAAGTCCGTTAACATCATAGTCAAGTCCTGTACCTGAGTAACCAGAGTTATTGTTACTTCCCACCTCTGGATATTTTGTACCAGTGAGAACCCAGTTAAGTTTGAGCAGTTTATCTCTTACCATGTTTGACAGACAAGAACTTGACCAGTTTAGCAGCTTGTCTTCTATGAGGAGCAGTTGCTTCCCACAGTTTACACTGTGACTTTAAAGGTTGTCTGCCATTTACCATCCACTTATGGAAAGGATCAAAACCGCTCTCTGATGAGAAAAAAGAAGTTTATTTGTAGATTCAGTTGAATATTTCAATTATATTAGCACCATCTAGTGGATATATGTTATCCTACTACCAGACTCTGTCCCCATGAGAGAATAGCCATCAATTTTCATGTTCATCTCAAAACGAAATTCTTGACAGGTCTGCAGCCAGCCAGTCAGGTTCACAGCCCTAACAACATCTGGAATAACAACGTCAGACTGGAGGAGAGAGAAATCATCAGACTCTAATGAAGGAGACAGTCACTATAGACAATAACCAACTGTGGGACATTACCATGCTCTGAGGAGATATTTGGTTCCGGTAGTAAACCACTGGTCCAAAATACCCTTCCACACCATTTATATATTTTCCTCCACCAATCACAAAATATCCCTCTGTGTCATCCAGCATGACATTATATTTGAACCTGTAAACAGACATTGTTAACAGACATTCAGAACACTTGAAGTGCATTTTTATTTCCCTAGTTAAGATAGTTTGAGCATGATCGTGGTAGAAATAGACTCACACATGCTCTGCAGACCGAACAGTCCTCTGCTCCTTATCCATGCACACCATGGAGACAGTCACCTAATGTGCAGCAAAAATGACCACTTTCATTTTCATTACTATCATTCTTTACATGTTCTAAAGGCATCCTTTGTCAAGAGACTGCTCACCGTTCTCCCCTGCAACATCAAGCTGAGTTGGCACCACTCACTTAAAGGCACCTTGAATGGAGAGAGAAATGCGGAGGATTCTTCAGACTCTCCATTTATTTGGATATGCAGCTGGCCTGGACACAGGAAGCAACAGAGAGACTAATGGTGCGGGATAGTCACATAATGAAGAAATCTGACAGGGAACAGGAAAATCTTAAATTTACCTGATTCTGTAAGAAGCACTGTTGGTGTGACATAATTATTATAGGAGCCTATGTGTTGTATGATGCCACACAACTTTTTCTGGCAGTGTCTGGTCAGAAATATCCAGATGGAAAATGAACACCTGGCATAAACACAACACACACTTGGTTAACTAACCGTACATAGCCTAAAATCTGCATTAACATCATAGAAAGCTAGTTTATAGAGTACATGATGTGAAGTTTGTCTTACCATGGAAAAAATATGGCTTTAGTACGCAAATACTCCAGAACGTCACTGCTGTAGTGCTCCAGTGTCTTCTTGATCCCAAAGGTTTCTCCAGTTGAAGCATAAATTGAAGACAGCAAATGCACTGTTTCTGAATGACATACATCATTTTCACTTGGGGTTTGGAAGATTAGAATAAGTTTTACACCCATCAAAATGGTTATTCTTTACAGTACTATATGACATTTACATTTTGGACACATCAGGATGGTGCTCTCTGATTCTAACATGACAGAAAAAATCTAGACATTTACAAAGCTTGGCCTGAACTGGTGCCTTTATCAACTCAGTCTGAGCAGCTTCCACCTTACCTTGCTCTAAAGGGCATTGCTTTTTTAAAAACCGTTGAGTTAAATGTAGCATCTGTGTGCTCCAGTCAATACAGAGTTGATGCTGTTTGACAGGTCGACTAAAGAAGGGCTTAGGATGCAAGGTTGCCACATCCTGAGCTGCGATAGACCTCTCAGTGTCGTCAAATCCATTGTATCTGACCAAGGCTCGAAGGATGCAACTCAGCACCCACTGAGAGTCTGGAACAATCCCATCAGCTTGATACACCAACCAATCTGGCAGGTTCAGTTTCACAGCCTTTATTTTAGGTTCACCAGGAACACAGCGCCACTGTCTTAGCGGAAGTGTGGTAGTGAAACCAGTGTCAAAAAATATGATACAGTCCAGCTGTACTATAGCAGGTCCATCACAAGAGAAAAGTATTTCCAAATGATGCTCTGTCAGTGGCTCCTCTGGAGGATTCAGGAGCTTCACCTCATCTAATCCCCAGACAATCTGTACGAGGCAGAAGACCAACACATAGCTGCTAATGAATTTTGCTGAAAGCAGATTGGGCCAGTGTATCAGATCATGAAGGGAAACCCTCTCCTACCTGCATAGTGAGGCAAAACTGACAGATGTATTTGTACAGTGTATGGAAATCCATGGTCCACACGGTGTTTTCTGTCCTTTAAATATCTTCATGCTAAGATAAGAAACAAGAAGCCCGGGGACCCGGACCTAATCCTGCTCCACCTCAGTTATGCTGACGCTTAAGTAAATATTTAAAATCACAAAGCCCCACCCAGTTACTGTATACTCAGTGCACTGGGTTACACCCCTAGGGTCAAACTACTTTCACTAACCTGATATTAAGAGTCTACATTAACATTTGAATAAAAATTGTTTTGGTTGTTTTGTCTGAGGAATTTCATTTGAACAACACAATTCTAAAGAAAAATCAGCTCAACCTTCATTCAAAATAGTTTATTGCTATCATGCAGGTGTGCCATAAAAGTCTAGACCATCACAGAAGATGCAAAATTATCATTTTCTCTGTACAAATATATTGTATTCATAAATAGGAGCTCAAAATAAAGAGAAAAGGAAAACAGGGTGTTAAGTAAAGAGCTTAAACTGATCTGCTCTTGAAACCCAATATAGGTTTTTGTTACAGCAGTTGACATGCTTCAACATTACAGTGCATTATACCAGGAGCGGAGATACACGCTCACACTCATTCAGGTGGCATTTACAACTGTGTCGTGCAAAAAGAGGTACAAATGACACTTTAAAAAAGTACCTGTAGGAATTTTTTTTTAGCTTGTTTCTAAAATAAAATATTTAAGCATGTCCAAACCACCTGTTTCATTAAGAGGCTGGGGGAGGCCAACTGTGTCTTTTGCAGCACTTTTTGGTTGTTCATTGATCAGAAGCACCCTAAGTCTACTGGTGTCCCTTCTATTTTAGTGATCACCTACAACTACCGATGCATAGTTGTGTGCTCGAATGAAGCGGTCAGTATTAAAACTGGCCAAATGTTCTTTGTTATGGCAATCTGAACATAGGATTTTTTTTTGTAACAAATGTAAACATATGATACTGTTACAGAAACAATACCCTTGGACATTCAGCATTTAAACTCAGGATATACAGTATATATGAAGTGGTTTTATGTTCTTTGTAAAATAGGCTTAAATAGCCACAGCACACGCAAAGGCCTCAGACAGAGAGTGTGATTTTGGCACTTTGATACAATTGGACTTTTACCTCCATAACTTGAGCTTCCATAAAAAGGTGGATCTCAAAGTGGTTACAACTTCCATCTTATACAAACATTTTCGCTTGTACCTTAGCCCTTATCAGCACACAGCCATCACTGACAAACTGCTGTGAAGCTTACATCACCCACCTAATCACTAAAACAGAAATAAAAAGACAAAAGGTGGCAGAAGCCAAAACTGAACCAAAGCATAGTGACTGTTTGAACAGCTGTAAATAAAAAAGTGTTTTATGTTAAGGTCTTTGATAAATGATGTCCTTCCTGGTATATGCTGCTGAGGTACAAAGCTAGTAGCTCAGGTAATAATTTAATATTAATCAAAGTTCATTGTCACAGTCTCTGGTGTTTTTAGATTAATTGTCTAACATTTTGGTATACATTTTTGGTAACAATTCTGCCTAATAATAAGAGAAAACCTACATCCAAGCTGGTCATTTGGCTTGTTTTCCTCCTGGTTCAGTGGGAGCACATGTAAATCCAAAAATTAATCCGTGGTTAACAGCTGGCTATCCCTGCAAAGCATTTCTCTGTCACTCGTAAATGCACTGAGACCTAAACATTAAAAACCCTATAGAAAACGTTCTAATGCTACAATTTGATGGTCCTTTCGTAACTTTATAGTGAGATTTACCTCTTGTCCAACTATTTTGTATACAGGATGATGCCATTCAGGCGCTCTTGGGTAATCCAAGGGTGCAAATTATTATTAGCAAGTGAAATCTGAGTCGACTGCATCATTTCAAAAACCAGAAAAACTTGTAACAATCAATAAAAACAAAGTACTCAGTGAAAAATAGAGCTGCGCATTCAATTAGGAGTTATAGGCTAGGTGGTTAGGTAGTAATAAAAGAAACATCAAGTGGCATCTAAGCAGGTTAACAAGAACCAAGCAAACAGTGCATTCGCATTATCAGTCAAACTAAGGTGAGGACATGCAAAATGTTATAGATTGTAGGACAAGAAAGAAAAACCACACTGGGAGACAGGGTTCCCTTTGAGACTGGAACAATTTCCTGCAGAATAAATAATACTTTACATTCCAATATACAAATCAACCCATTTCCCCCACATATTTAACATTGACTAAATAAGCAGATAGAACTGAAAAGCTTGCTCCCACAGTCCACAGATTCTCACCGTAGGTGTTGTACCTACAAAAAGATGCAACAGCAACAAATTGTGCGATCATTTGAACATTAACGAACCCGAAACATTTTTTTTTTCCAAAAACAAACCAGAGAAGTACAGTCAGACAATTCTGATAGTCCATAGTTCATGTAGCCCTTATTTCTTCTGTTTCTTAAAGATCTTGAAGGTGTGTTTCTTGCGGCTGGCAGTGGAATCTGTGTCTTCTCCTGTTGAGCCACTGTCCTCCTCCAGGGGACCCTTCTTGGATGACAGCTGTGGGAGGCGGGTGCTACCCTTGGCCCCCACAGCCCCTGCTTGCACTCCCGTAGGTGACGGTGTATCAGGTTCAGTGGAGTTGGGGCTGAGAGAGCGGGACGACTCCGACAGACTGTTGATCTCTCCAAGGCTGGGGGACTTCTCCATGCCATATATCTTCTTCATGAGTATGGGGCTGTCAGGGGCGGGGTCTGCTGGACTGCCCTCGTGAATGCGGTTCCCTCCATTATGGGTGTGAGAATGCAGTGAGACAGTATCATCTGCACGGCCGGCCAGGCCATGTATGAGAGAAGAGGGCTTCATTAGGTGCCCCCTGGAGCTGTAGGCAGACAGCCGATCACCAACTTGGGACAGTGAAAGGGAAGAGTCAGAGTCAGAGCGATTTAGGTCCCTGTGAGGAAGGAAAAAAAAACCCGTTAGCAACAAAAATAATGATAAAAACAGTCCATGCTGAGGTTTATTTACACTATGCCTACAAAGCCATGAACACAGTAGGCACAGCCCAGACACCGGGACTCCACACTGTAAGTTGTGCAGGCAAAGAACACCAGGAACACTCAGAATGAGGCTGAAAAAGAGGAAATGCATAGATTCTGTAATGACTCACCAGGTGCAATGATATGAAAGAAAAATGTGGAAAAGAAATATCTAAGGAAACCATCAGAAAATAAAATGAAATTAAAGGGAAAAATGATCTATAAAAAAAATCTACCTAGGCGTTTAGAAAAATGAAATGATGGCAGGTGGTTGAAAACACACCCACACACATGCAACGTGTGTGCTGAAATGAAGAGACAGGTACCCAAAGGTGTCGCTGCACGAGGAGTGTGTTTTGGAGACATCTGAGGTGAGATCAGGAATGGGGTCCATGGGCTGAAAAGAAGCATGATGTATATGGGAAGAATGAGGAGCTACACCACCCACAGAGCTGGGTAAGCAGGAGGAAGAAGTGGACAAGGAGGAACGCAAGTGCGGGTTTGGGTTGGAGATACAGATGATGGAGGGGTGAGATACAGCCGAGGAAAGAGGAGGCAAAGAGAAACACTCGAGTTGCCCAATCGAATGGCTGCGTGACTTTCTGAAGGTAGGCCTAGGCTTGGATGGGAACGAGGTTCCCTCTCCCTGCTGCCCCCCAATCAGGGAATTCTCTACCAACCTCTGGGAGCCCATGGCCAGCTGGGCGTCAATGTGGCGTTGGCGCAGGGACATCATACTGGGAGCTGTGGGCACAAAACAACAGCATTATCAACAACTAGTCGAAAAATAAAGTTTGACAGAGAAAGGTAGACTAAGTGGAAAGTCAGTGGAAAGATATTCAGGTGCTGGGACACATTTCTCTTGACTTTAACTGATAAAACACATTTTAATATTAAGTTTAAACGATAAATCCCATTTACTAATTTTTACTGCACACTGTTTCTACATGGTAAAATCCCAACACTCCTGTTTTATCTCTCCTCCGTTCAAGGACATATATTAAATTAAGCAAAAAGAAAAAAATAAATGTGAGGATGTTACTAAGATTTCTTGTTTAAATTAAAGAAAAAAGAATAATAAGCTCTATATTGAAACAAAGTGATAAATTACTATGGAGAGAAAGCAAGAGGGGCACTGGGTGGTGACGAGATTAAGAGGAGGGCGTAAATGTGATAAACAAGCAATTAGGCCAAGGTCAGAGGGGTTTTTAGATGAACGCAGCACGAAGTAGTTTTTCAACTTCCAGATGCATCCATCTGCCAATTAAAAAGTATCATAGTAAACGGGAGAGACAGGGATGTCAGACTGAGGACTGAATAAATGGCCAACCAGGATATTTCCACATGGGCTGACAGTCTGAACTGAAGGACCACAGGTCACTGGCTCGCTGTTCCAACAGTCGGGCGCCATCTGTCCTTAGGCCAATGAGACAGCAGTGGGTGCCAAATGCCAGAAAGGTGGAGGAGGAAGAGAGGGGAGCGAGATAGGGAGTGCAATTAATGTTGAATAAAAGATTTACTCACTAGTGTAGCCGCAAAGGGATTCTGCAGTACAACCTTTACCTGTAGTTAGTCAAACCCAAACCTTGCATGTACTAAGTTTTGCCATAAAAATAAGTCAAATATACAGCCCATAATAAGATGGCTACAAAGCATTATGGACTTTTCTTGATTAGCTAACATCTGTCATATGTTTATACAAGAATTCTACCATGAAAATAATTACTTCCTACATAAAATCATACAAAAGGTTGGGCAGCTTCTGTTCACTCAACCTAAATAAGAATTTTTACTGGACACCAATTGCTTATAACACTTTTCCTTTGGATGCAGGTTGAAATGGTGTGTTGAACATGTTAGGACACAACCATTACAAATACGTCACCACAAAAACTTGTTCTCATTAAATATATTTTCTTCACAGTTCCATTTCCAGAGGAAAGTCACAGGACTCTTCAGTCTCCACAATCAAATGAGAGTCAAGTTAACACTTATCTAAAGTAAGAACAATTAACAAAAAGCATTAAACTGGAATTGTGTATAAGACAAATATGGGAAATTACATTGTACTGTACACATTATACAATAACACTCATTCAGTCACAGACATGTGACCCTCACTACCTCAATCACAAGGACAAATTCACATAAATGTAGCAATAAAGGTCCAAATTCTCATGTGGGCTGACTTTTGGATTTCCCCAGCAGGGTCCTGGAGTGTTTAGGGGTTCGTTTGCTAACTCCCACTGACTGGACGACAGATTCGGATGAACTCTTACATTGCAGAGTTCCAGGCAAGAAGTCCTCGTCCATGTCGTCCATGTCGTCAGACATAATGAAGTGCTGAGGTGTCGCTCTGCCACCCATGAAGCTGGGATCAAGGTTGAGGGCTGAAGCCAGTGAAGGAAGACCTGGGTTGTTGACGATGGTAAAACCCGTGAGGATCTCTATCTGCTGCCAGCGATGTAGCCTCTCCCGAAGCGCAGCGGTCACCTCACCCAGGGCTTGCCTACAAAAGATCAGGAAAGAAAAAAAAAAATGCTACTTTGGCCAGTGCTCAAAAGTTTTCCATAAAATATTGTGCCATTACATTCACCGACTTACTTTGCTGCCAGTATTTTGTGGTCCACATCATCCAGGGAGGAGCTGTGAGCCACATGGAAAGTACCAAAGAGAGTGTTTCTCTTCTTCTTTATCTTCTCTGCCTGGGAAAACAAATGACCCAACTTATATCTCAGCTCTGTTGATTATCCACACACTGTGTTAAAGGGGACTCTTGCTCCCAGATGCAACAACAGTCCAGTGAGTATTCAAGTACATGGTTACCCTTTTTGTTTGTTTTTTCCAAGACCATAATCAAGACTACTTCTGACTGCTTTCATCTGAAATGTATTCCATCTTAGTGAATTAAGCACTACAATATACACAACACATCAGCATGGCATTTGCTTTAGGTTTTTACATGCTTACCCCTTCCTTGGCCACCAGGAGCTGCCGTTCAGCATTCTGCTTCTTGATATTGTAGTACTGCACTTCCACCTCATGGGTGAGCTGCAGCCACTTCTGGAGAGACTCTGGTGGTGACCAGCTACTCCGTGATTCCAACTCCTTTTCTGACTTCTTCAGAGCCATGCGCACCTGCAACACATCTCAAATATTAAGGGGCAAATTAAGATATAAAAACAACACATTCATAACCTTTATATTATCGACCAACACATTTTTAGCAACAGCTATTTTATTAATTTTTAGATTTTTTTTCTTTTAAAAACAGGAGAATTGCATAAGTCTAAGTCGTGCGTCTTAGATCATCTTATATACAAGAGCTCTAGGACATCCTCAATCCTCTCTTAACCTGAACGACTTCGGATCAGTCGAGGAGCAATGAATGAGCAAATAAGAGAACTGCGATTCCCCCGACACTGAATGCGAACGCCAATCAAATACTCATGTTTTGCTTGATTGTGTGGGCTGCTGTTCCTGCCAGATTCCTAATGGACAAAGACTTCAGGGGGTGTATTTATACTATGGCCAGTGTGAATGTGTTGACAGACCTAAGTATACTGTGCAGATGTCACCTTGGACATTTATAAAACATTATTCAATCTGTTTTAGTGCTTCCCCTTTGTGCTGAACTTTATTTTTTTTCCCCAACTAAAAACTATAAGATCCATGTTTAAATGACATTTATCACTTGCAGAGTACCTGTACTAGCTCTTCTTCTGCATACTTTTGGCGACTCAGTTCATTTTCTGTGCCCTCACGCAGCTCTCTGAGTCGTTGGGCCTCTTGCTTGGCTGCGCTGATCTCATCCTTCAGCTTCTGCTCCAGGGTTACCTTCTCCACTTCTACTGTACGGTGCTCCTCCTGGGCAATCTGGAGCCTGAGGACCAGGAGAGAAGCAATTACTTTTAACTGAAGTTTGTCATCACTGGCTGCTTAAAAAAGGACAAACAAAGAAATAGTGACTACCACTATGGTTTTCTAAGGGCAGACATGACGTTTAAGCATGCATGTGTAAAATGTAGGACTTCCATCAGTCATGCATCACCGGAAGTAATGGCTAACATGTAGAAAACAAAGCGCAATGTCATCTGCTAGGTGCCTCAACAATCTGCCATCAGAAGGAACAGAGCCAAGAATGGGAACAGCTGTGAATATATAACTTTAGAACAGCACAGTGTGGTACCCAGTGCTCCATGTGTTTGTTTGTGTGTGGGATATTTTAGACTTAAGAAAAAGTGTCTACTCTAGTCACCCATGACAATTATTTGTGCTTAGACACACACCATACTGGTTGTGACAACTGAACAAAATTCTGTTATTGGTCTCTTAACGCTTTTCTGACATTTAAGTAATACAGTCTTTCAGTCACTAGGGAGCAGCACTCTCATCCCAATCAGGCTAAACAACAACAGAGGAACCAGAGAAAGGCAGAGAAATGAAAGTTGATCCATACGGCAAGCCATGGAAAATCTGGTTGGTCAACAGTCTTCAACCCTGACCTCTATTCACTAGCTAACAAGCAAAAGCACTAGAAGAGCCACAGTGTCCAGAGAAAAGACGTGTAATGCCATTTCAGCTGACCTGCACTGCAGGGATCACAGGACACAGATGTAATATATCTGCAGACTTTGCAGGAGAAGGTAAACGATAACCCACAAGATTTTATACATTACTAATACATGTGAATAACAATAATTCTGTGCAGAAACTAAACTACTTCAGTTATTAAAATGAAGTGTAATGTTGTTGTCCTTGTCAGCAGTCCTTTTCCAGGGTGTGTGTATGCACAGCACAGCCCAGTCCAAATGTGGGTGAATTAGCAGTAGAGCTGATATGTTAAGCAGTCATACTTAACACCACCTCCCACCAGTGAGGCGGGGGCTGGGTCAAACAGCATTCTAAAAGGCACCCAGGAAATCCAGCTCTAGTCAAAGCCTCCTCCCACTATCTCCCAATAGGGAAGCTATGGCTGGGCCAGGCTACCTGATACCACCACGGGATCTCTTTGAAGGTATGGAAACAGGGCAGCTGGCAGCAGGGATCAGAAAGAAAGACATGGCTACAAACAGAGGACATACCTCTCTCTCTCTCTCAGATCCAAATGCATGCAATGTAAAAGAAGCCTCTTCTTGGTGGTTACACTGACCTATCATATCAATATTATATCAATATCATATCTCTAGGAAAAATGGGTACAAGACATTAGGTTCGTTTATCTTCCCACTGAGCTCTTATCCACCACAGATTAGATTTAAATGAGGCTGCACAACACTATTGAACTGTTCACAGACAAATTATACTCCAGTGTTGAATAAACAGCCATTACACTGGGATATGCAAAGCCTGCAATGGTCCAGGTACTGTATATGAAGCAGTTCCAGACATCTAGATATATGTAGACCATAATGAATTATGCCTATTGTTGTTGGCCTTAAAGATTGATAAATGCTGTTGGGGTTGATCTGCAGAAGAGAATTAAATATGAGCAATTAGCATAGCAGGGAAGAAATGTCAGAGCACACTTCAAAGTTGGCAGCGACAAATGTGCTTTCACAACTCATCACAAAGCCACAGAGGCAACACGCAGCCTGACCTGACAGTCTATCAGAGGGACAGAGTTTGACCTCACTTACTGTATTTGTCCCTACTGAAGCGACCAATGGCTTTTTTGGTTGGAATTCAACAGCAAAAGCCACAAAAATGGCCCACTCCCTTATTGCACTGTAGCTCATTTATTAAAACAAAACAAATGACTATAGTAAAACAGACTAAATTTTTGATGCCTACAACAGCTCATCTCTCTCTGTTCCATGTCTCCGAGCTTTAAGCCAGGAATGTTATGCAGTCATGTGGCAACACCTGTCACTGCTCCTTACTGTGGCCAGTGAGTGGGGATGAGAGACATCCCCAAAGGTTAAATACATTTCATTATGGCCACTTCACACTCAATCTCGGTCAAAAAAATATCAAAAACTGCTTTTTATAAAATATGCAGTAGAAAATCATTGTTTCAAAAGATGTTTTCATTGAGCAACATGATGCTACAACATGCTAACGTTAACCATCAACTGTCATGTCTGTCTTTCCACACAAAAAAAAAAAAAAAAAAAAAAAGAAATTCCTAACCCTTTTCTAGTTTGAGTACACTTAGTGGGAACACCGTGATAAACCAGCAAGTGTTTCTAAAAACTCCGGTCAACAATACATTATGACAAGAGTCCTCTTCATGCTGCTTTTCAATCACAGAAAAGCTGCACAGACATTCTCCAATTTCAAAACGCACTGGATTTCAATGCACTTGTGGGCAATGAAACTATAGTAAAGGCAGCTCACTTTTCATTTTAGGTGATGTGTACTTACACTTGGCGTGTTTCTGGCAGCAGTAAAGAGATATCCTCTTCTTAAGTTTACGAGCAAACCTCACCCTTCTAACCAGTCAAAGAAAGCTAATGGTAGCCAACCAATACATGAATGTACTTCTAACCTACTACTCCTCTCACACTGAGGTTTCAAGCTAGTATTGCATAAAGTTCTAATGTGAAAACAAAAGCTGTGCCACATGTAATACTGTGTGGAAATATAAAAACAATGGTAGGTGTGCACAATACAGTACTTGCAGAGTGCAACAGTTTGCTGTGTGGGTGACAGGAAAAACCCTAACTTCTGCTGTAGGTCATGTAGACTCTGTTCAGCTCGCTGCAGGCCCTCCAGGTCTTTCATCATCTTCTTCATGTGGTCCTTAGAGTAGCGGTTCTGGATGTAAGCAAACCAGCAGCCACCCATGCCTATGACTATTGACACTACCAACATGAAGTCCTTCAAGTGGTTATGTCTATTCACTGTGAGAAACAGAAAAAAAGAAAGAAGAGAAGTTACACTGTAGCAGAGCACTTAACATCACATTGATATGGTAACCCTAAAGACAAGGCCCATTTCAGCCAGGCAATATGATCATGATCATAAGATAAAAGCTGTCTAACAGTCATATGATGTGAAGCTTGGGCTCGAACATAGTCTAGTCATACTGAAAGTGCTGTGGAGTGACACAAATAGAAGCGTCAGTAGCGCTATTTCAGGTTGTGGTGAGACGGACCTACAGCAGAAGACCACGATAAAGCTACCTTCACACTCCTATTTCAGTCTGGTAACCGATGCAAACAAAGAACATGCACAGAAAACCAAACAACGAACTATAACATTGTAGTACACATGAGAAACTATGAACCAAATCCTAGCTGCAACTCATCTGAACAACTAGGAATCAGGTGAGAGTATATGGCCTTGCTGTCACTGAGAAGAATTCATAGCTATTAAAAATCACAGCAGCTAAAAAGCCTCTTACCAATCAGTAAGAATCCTTAGACTAGACTGAGATCACCTCTCAAGTAAGGAGAACTTTCACAAAGGCCATCTTACAACTAAACCTAGAACTGAGTTTAGGTTTAATAAAGTACATTTGATGACTCAGAGGAGCACTGCCATGCAGCAACTGATCCTCAGTAACATTTCAGTCTTGCAAGCTATTTGAAGATGGAGGTTGTTTATTGCAAAACCTGTCAAGGGTTGGGCAGGAAAGAGATGTCACTCTACGCCCTGGAGTGAGAAAAAAAAAAGGAAGCACAATTAGGACGAAAAGTCAGTACAAGCAACTTTCTCTTTAGATAAGGATCATGTGTTACCTATAGGTATTCTTTACAAATGCCACAGAACCGAGTCAACTCAGACAACACACAAATCTAAACTGCCCCTCAGAACAAACACCTCTCTCCACATGAACGTTCTGTAAATGGTAAAATTGGTAAAAAGCACATCACCAAGTCTCCAGCTGAACATAAAACAATGTGTTAATGCTAGATTGCTCTTCTAGTTCTATTTATTGCTCTTTCAATACCATCTGTCTAAAACAGGAAACAGATTTTTCCTGTCATCAGCCATCATCTATTCTGTATGCTCTTACTTAGACACATTACACACTTAACTCACTGCTTTTCAGAATTACCACCAAAACAGCATATAGTGACATTTAATTAACCATAAAACTGGGAATAACTGAAAGCAAATGTGCTTGGGTTAATTATTACACAAGTGTCCTTTATATTAGGATAAACTCATTGTGAGATGTGTCTTAAAATGCTGCTGCTCACAGTTAGTCTGACTGTTAGTGGAGACCCCCCCTCTGAGAGGCTGTCAAAGCCAGACAGCCCTTGCTAATGTCTTCCTTTGGATGTGATCAATACAACACATCCACAATGACAAATGCCAGACACAGACCACTAGGCCTGCACTGTTCCCCTGTGCAGCTACTTTCAAATGCAAATGCCTGCTTGCTATGATGGTTCTCTTGCTTCACTGATTACAGAAATGTGCTCTCATCAGCACTCCTCTTCTAACTATGCACCTTTCCACTTTTTATCCATCTTAAATTGTTCTCCAATAAAACAGTGTTGAACTTCAAGACTAGGAAAGCCTCTGCCCACCATCACATCATTTTGTAGAGCTGCAGCTATTTTCACTGTCAATTAATCCACAAGATATTCATTTGAATAACTGTTTTATTTATAAAATAGCTGAAAACAGTAAACCAATGGCCATTATAATTTAAAACAGCCTAAGGAGACACAGTCTTTCAATGTCTTATTTTATTGAACCAACAGGTCAAAACCCAAAGATATTCAGTTTGCTGAAATGCCATTGGGGATATTTTAGTCTGGAACCATGGAAGGAGCGGTGTCGTTATTTGTTTCAGCATATGGGTGTGTCTAGAAGAGAGAGCAATGTGATCCAACCTTCAGCCCATGTCCCCAAACCCTGAAACTGATACAGGTGGTAACAGGAGTTTCCAACATAACAAAGGTGTGTGAGAGAGAGATGGTGCCACAGATGGCTGCCCTGGTTTTGTACCAGAGACAGATTCCGTGTGTGTGTGTGTGTGTGTGTGTGTGTGTGTGTGTAACATACTTGGCTAATAAAGGTGAATATCATTAAAAGTGATTATCAGGACAGAGGAGACAGAGAGAAAACACTAGGTTTGTTGAGGAAAACCCACCAGCAAACAGCTCAGATTCATGGATTAAGTTACTGATTTAAAGTGATTTCTGTTTTTGCTACAGAAAACCAAGAACTCCCTCAATTCAGGGTGAACCAACTGTCCATTTTCACTTAACCCGCTTTCTGGAGCACTGACATTGGAGAAGAACAGAAGAGAACGCAGGGCTCCAGACTGCAAGTGATCACTTGCATTTTGTGACCTAATTTAAGGCGTGACTGACTTTTTTCAAAGGTCGCACTGGGTGTGACTGAAAAATGAGCCGCCTATGCACAAACAATGCTCTCACTGTTAAAGTAGTGGAGAGACAATCTCCACGATACCATCATTGCAGCATTTATCTGCAGGTCTGTCCCTCATTCGTCTCACGAAGCAGCGAATTCCAATTTATTAAAAGTATCGATCCAAGACACACACATCATTCCTGGACCCCTTTTTTAAGCTTTGGTTGTATTTTTTCCTTTGGTGCATTTGAAGTGTAATTACCACAGACAGCTGCTTAAATCAAGTAGATTACTTGTTCGCCTGTGTTGAAAACTTTTTACTTGGCTTCATCGGTATATATTTCAGTTGAAATATGATAGCCTAATCATCATCAGTGTTATCATTACCATCATGTTGACTGCTCGGCTATAGAGCACTATGAAGACTACATAAAGAGCTGAAAACTTGTTTCAGAAGTGATTTTCCCATTTACTCTATTCCATAAGTCTCCCTCTCCCTGAATTTTATTATAAATGCAGGGTATGCACTTTGGATGGTAAGGTGATTTAAAATAATTTATGAAAAACGCAGATTATTTTGCATTATGTTGAGGTGGTGCCACCATCTGAGAGACTTGGTGGTACCAGTGCCACCAGTATGAAATGTTATTCTGAAGCCCTGAAATAAGCGGTGTGGCCATTTGTTTCAGCACACGGGTGTGTCTAGAAAACAGAGCAATGTGATCTAACCTTCAGCCCATGTCCTCAATCCCTGAAACTGATACAGGTGGTAATGGGAGTTTTCCTACATAACAATGGTGGGCTGGATAAAGTGAAGAAATGAATGTCATTGTGCAGACAAATTAACCCCGACCACAACATGTCACAGGGACAAAGTACTGGTGGAAGATGAGCGTGGCAGGCAGCAGTGGTTTCACGGTGGGAGGCTGTCATGTGAATTCAAAACATACGGCAGGTGATTTACAGTAATATTCTTCCAGTCCTAGAGAATCAAGTGAGGTGCTAAGTTACACATCTGGAAGTTGTTTCAGGTCTCTTTACATAACCACTTCACTGTATAAAACTGATTATCAGAGTTTTGAGTGACCCTTCAGCTCCCAGTACATATTCAAAGTAAAGGCCAATGAGTTTTGATTAACTGAAGGTTTTTAGATTTTTATTTTAATTTGCATTTAGTGATAAGTGGAGCATTTCAGTCTGGTAAAAAAAATTTAACAGATCCTTGTCCAATCACTCAACCTTCCACACAATTACTCCATTTCATTTACAAGTCTTTGAGATATCACACTTTTTACAAAAAAAACAAAACAAAATGGGATGCAAATCTAATCCTTCATCCAGAGGTAACAAAACTAAACCCATCCGCTCATCTCTATTCGGGGTTTGGAATTATATGAAAGTAATCACTGAGGCTGTATGAAAGAGTATGAATCAGAGATACAATAAGAGTTAAAAGAATAAAGTCACATACTCAGTGGTGGTCCGAATAGCACAGTGTCCAAAGATTTGAGCTGTAACTTCTGCACATGACTGCGATCCAAAATCTTCAGAATAGAGAGAGTGAGAGTAGAATTCTTTACAGCAAGCCTGAGAAAGAAGAGAAGCAGAAGGAAGAGCAAAGGGTGTGATGGATTTTAAGGCACATGTAATGTGACCGTTTAACAAATCCTGTAAATCCAGTTAACAGGACACTATTGGATTAACTGAACTGTTTTGACAAGTGAACAGAAAGGATCCCTTTAACTGAAGCCAAATGAGATGGTAATTAAAGTCCATTAAAATGACACTGATGAGAATATGGAATGTAAGAGGTTAATGTAAATCATTTTTAAAAGCTGGGACTAAATTTGGTAGCTTGAGTCTTATCACTTTCATTTAAGTATTCAGCTTTTCTTTTTAAGTAAATTCTTACTAAAGACATTTTTTCAGTCTATATAAGTCATGATACCCCTTACCTGGGCATGGCACTTCCACTAAAATTCATCTTGCGAAATGCATCCACATATTGTGGCAGTTCCACATACGAGATAAGCCACTCCACCACTTCATCGACTGTCCAATTATACACTGATGACAAAAAAAAGAAAACAAGATGTAATATCATTCATCACATACCTGCATAATTCAGTAATGACCAGTCTTTATCACATGCAGTAATTAGAAACTATTAACATGTTATTCATTATACCACTCTTTCAACAAATTCATTTTGAAATGAAACAGTGACTGTGTGAATGAAATACACGAGTTTTATATTTAATGCTTTTTGAGGGTGTTCACCCCTTCACCCAGCTGCCAGTTTATTTGTTACATAGCAGTTTAATACAGCTATCCAGCAATTAATCCAACCTTCATGAAGGCCGTTATGTTCCATTGTTGTTGCAACTGTATGATTATTCTGGAGGCTGCCATTTGCACTGTAGTGTTATTGTACTGTGTTATTCTGACAGATGTTTCTAATATTTCTTCCACTCACTTTATATCAACAAGGATAAGCTACATAAAAGAAACACCTCACTAAATAATGTACAGTAATACAGCTCAAAAGAAAACCGTTTTAGTTTGGTGTGCCTAATAAACCTGCAGCTGAGTATCTTGAGTGAAGAAAGCACTTGTAGATAAGTAACACTTTACATTTTGGAACAATGACAATAAGTTATTTTCTCAGGGTGAGTCAGTAAACTGGACTCAGTTCAAATGATTATGTAATTCACTTGTTTAAGTACAGAGTCAGAGCGGAAACTAACCAAAAACAACAGGAGCTGAAGATGGCTGAAGGACAGGCCAAGAAGAGCATCACCAGGGAAGACACTACGCATCTATTCATTTCTATTGGTCAATAATTTTCAGGCAGTAAGTGATTACAACCAAATACTAAACCTAACAACTGTAGCAAAGGCTGTATTAACTTCTCCAAACACTCTGTCATGTGATATCCTCTTTCAGGGCTCCAAACTGGGACCATTTAGTCACATTTTGTGACTATTTTTAGCAATAGTGCAACCAAATTTTAGAACTGAACGCACCAGTGCGATTTGAAATAAAAAGGCATACTGTTGTTTTTGTATATTGCCTGTATGCTACCAAAGCATTTATCAGTAATATAGTTAAGATGAAAATGTGTTGCATTATGTGTTGATTTAAGTAGTGCACCTGAATTTTGTACTAAACTTCCCATGAAGGAGAACCAGTGCTACCAGTGGAAACAGTTAGTCTGGAGTCCTGCCTTTCTACATACACTGTACATCTGAGATGAATGCTAACAAACACCTTCAAAATAAAGCTGAGCATCAGCAATGACATTACAGATATTGTTTGATATTAAGAGTAAAACAGCAGCAAGTCACTATCGTAACACTTTAACTGCACTGTAATAGTTTGTCATGTGAGACATATTACATGACAATGTGCCTCTGTATCTGGACTGATCTATGAGGTATCATGTGGCATAACGTACACTGGCTTACCCATAGTAATAACTGTGCAAGGGAAATCCACTTCTCAGCTCCTGGCAGAGTCAACAGTGTTGTTTGTCTGCATTAGTGTGTTACTCTCTTGAGCAAAAAAAAAAGTTTCCTGGTTTAAAACCTCCCAAGCCTTTTCAATAAACTGCAACGCAGGGTAAGTCAGTACAATGAGCAAAAAGGGGAGAAGATCAGCTGGAAGAAAAGGTGTGAAAAGTGTTCTGAGAGACTACACAGCAGCCCAGCCAAACAGATAGGAGAAGGAGGTGAGTGTATATGTGAATTTTGTGTTGACAGATCCAATGATGTCCACTCCAACACTGGCTGAAGTGGATAAGTAGACTGTACTTTGCTTGACATGCCAGCTTATCGACGAGTTAGAAGGTCAAGCAGGGCTCATGTGTGACCCAGACTTTCACTCACAGGGAAATACAACCTCTATTTTATTGGATTTTCAAAACAGTCATTGTAATCACAGTTACAAAGAGTGCTTTATTAAAAACAGCAATGATTGGTCCACTTTCAGTCAGTACTGGCAGAGTGTATCAATGCGCAACACAAGATTCATGGGCTGATTCAGACTCATAAATACAACAAAAGATATTAAAAACATGTTTGTGCAGGCAGTGTTGGCCTTCGGGCTTCAAAGCAGTACCTTTAGAGCCCTTCCATGCATTCCACAAGTCCTCCACGCTGATGAACTGGTCATCCCCGTGGAAGCTGTTATGCTTGGCCTTGGGGTCATGGTAGTTTAGATCTTCTCTCAGGAACTACAGGATGACAAGGACATTTGTAGCAGTTACAAGAATCTCACAGATATGTTAGGGATGTGAATGAATAACTGAATATTTGAAAAAGTCAACATCATCAAATAAAAAAATAAAATAAATAAATAACCTAATAATTATTTGGAGACACTTTTTTCTTACAATGTAGAGAAGTAGTGATGCACCAATCAATCGGCAGAGATAGGAAATGGCCTATATTCAGCGTGATCGGCCAGTCAAGACCAGAGTTCTCGTGTGCATTTCGAGCGAGGCTCGCACTCCTATCTGTACTGGGCACGTTTTCACTTGCAGATTGGACGAGCTTAGTGTACAAACATCACACAGAGGAGGGTAAAAAACACTTTAGAGAAGGGGAAACTACATCCAAATCTCTGACAAATAGTACACAATGAGGGAATTATTGGAAAAAAGGAAAGGTTTGTATGCGTATAACGCAGCAAATACAAACTACACACACTTCAATAAGAACCATGCTCAGTACAGAAAAGCAGAACTAATGTTTATGACACAGCTCCTACTGGGAGACATTGAAGAAGCAGAACTAATGCTTATGACACCTCTGCCCATGTGCTACAAACAGTTTCCATAAAGAGCTGATGGGTGATATGTCAGCAAACTCACCAAACCTTGACAACCACCTTTCTACCTTTGTTACTGACAATTTTAGCTTATTCTGACCAAGGTTACAATGTAGAGCTGCTCAATTATGACAAAAATTATAATTGCAATTATTTTGGTCAATATTGAGATCACAATTACTCAAATCTGTTAACACATGCAGTCTTAAAAATGGATAAGTTGCTGTAGGACAAAAAACGCATTTTCAAATGGAGTTGAGATCTGAAATTGAGGGGTGTGGATTTATTGCCAGCACTGTGACTTCTTCTAATACTGTGCCCTTTATGAATCCCACAAAATAAGAAAATGCAGCTCCTTCACTCACTGTGAAAGACACATACAGTGAGGAACAGAAGTATTTGAACACCCTGCGATTTTGCAAGTTCTCCCACTTAGAAATCATGGAGGAGTTTGAAATTCACATTGTAGGTGCATTCCCACTCTGAGAGACAGAATTAAAAACAAAATTTCAGGAAATCACATTGTATGATTTGTAAAGAATTTATTTGTCTTGCACTGCTGAACATAAGTATTTGAACATCTGAGAAACAGCAAGAATTCTGGCTCTCAAAGACCTGTTACTGTGCCTTGAAAAAGTCCACCTCTACTCCACTCATTAATCTAAATTAGTAGCACCTGTCTGAGCTCTTTAAAGACACCTGTCCACCCCACAGTCAGTCAGACGCCAACTACTACCATGGGCAAGACCAAAGAGCTGTCAAAAGACACCAGAGACAAAATTGTGGACCTCCACAAGGCTGGAAAGGGCTACAGGGCAATTGCCAAGC
>NW_018128060.1:33198-44712 GCF_001952655.1 Monopterus albus | reverse complement strand
TTTTCAAGGCACAGTAACAGGTCTTTGAGAGCCAGCATTCTTGCTGTTTCTCAGGTGTTCAAATACTTATGTTCAGCAGTGCAAGACAAATAAATTCTTTAAAAATCATACAATGTGATTTCCTGAATTTTTTTTTTTTAATTCTGTCTCTCAGAGTGGGAATGCACCTACAATGTGAATTTCAGACCCCTCCATGATTTCTAAGTGGGAGAACTTGCAAAATCGCAGGGTGTTCAAATACTTCTGTTCCTCATTGTAAAACAATTTAAATGTCTACCATACACGGCCCAAAAATTCACAGGATTTTTTTCCACTCACTATTTCATGAACTGGAACAGCACAGAACTTCCTCTTCAGCTGTGTTAAGATTCATTCAACATTTTAACATGTGAGTTGATTACCAATTACTGACAGCCAGACTGTGATGTTACTAAGAACCAACAGAGCTTAAGGAAACCAAATGGGATAGGTTTAGTGACCTTGAGCACTGTAGAGGCTTTTGATCAGAAAACTCTATAGATGAAATCTGGACTCCACATATTATTCTTAGGCATTACTACAAATTTTTTATTATTAAAGGTAACAAAATATTAAAGTGTCCAAAGAGCTGTTTTTAAATCTCCAATTAAAAATGAGAATTCTGCATATTGTATTGTAAGACACATTAAATGGCATAGTGTATACAAATTTCTCATCCCTATTAAAGTAATAGTAACCAACGACTACAAGAGGACCCACGCTAGTGGTTGCCCACTATATTGTAGACTATCTTAGTCACCAAGCTTTTAAAAACATCTTGCACTTCCACAAAAGCCAATTCATACAACATGGGTGGAAGACAGTAAAAAGTCATGATGTGTTTCTTGATAGATTTGTGATGGAGGGTTTCACTAGTGGGTAGAGATGGCCTCTGTTGCAGGTAAACTATTATGTTACTAAAAACATATTCATTGGAAAATTAGCAGCACCTGTGTAATGTGAGCAAAACCAAAGCTTATTCTCAGTAGCCAGATTCATACTTTGATCTTTGTCATAAAGAAATCAACTATTCTCTTTATTTAAAGACTGTATAATAACAGGAAGCAGGACTAGCACTCTTAATCATGTTGAGCTTTCTACTTCTCAGCTCTAAACCACTACAGATATGAGTGCTCAGTGTACTGCACTTGATTCTTTGCCTCACGAGTATATGCGTGCCAAGTCCCTCTTCTAAAAGCAGAGATGGCTGCAGTGATGACGCCGCCTGCTGTGGTCTGGCCTCAACCATATGTCACAGACTGAACCAAACCAAAACAAGGCTCCAGAGGAAGCCTGCTCTAGGCCACAATGTGAAGTTCAGACTAGAACTGAAGGAAAATGGGTAAGCTACATAGACTAAAAAGTACCTTTAAGTTACCAATGATGTCTGAGAAGCAACAGATCACACATGATCTGTGAGCATACGTACACAGAAGGGGTGCACCGATTCATCAGCAGGGATCGGAAATGGCCAGTTTTCAGCGTGATTGGTTTTGACTCGTGACTGGCCAATCAGTGAGATTTCCAATTTTGTATCAATAAGATCAAGAGGCAAGACAGTCCACATTTGACAGTGGCAAAGGCCAAAAACGTAGCATGTGCAGTGCGTAGCATGTCGCACGCACTTCAAGCTAGGCTCGCACCCGTGTCTGTACCGCATGCGTGTTCACTTGATCATTGAAAGCTCTTGGTGTGCAAAAAACACACAGGGGAGCAGAAAGAAACACTTTGGAGACGGGAAAGAACGACTCAAAACTCCGACAGATAGCACACAACGAGGGAATTACTGGCTACACATGAAATGCATGTATATGAACAATGTATCAAGCCCATGGTAACACACAGCAAACTACAAACACTTCAAAAAGAACTGTGTGCTCGGTATTGGCTAACAGACACGTTTCTATTATGTGTTGCAGTTGTTTAATTCAGAGAAGTACAGATATGGCAGTTAAATTTTAGTGGGAGGTTTGTTAAAAAAAAAAAGAATAGAAAAATAAAAGACAGTAATGAGAATGAAAGAAAAAGTAGACCAACACCGTTTTGTCACAATGTGTTTGTACAAATGTAGCAACACCTGTGTCTTCAACATGTCTGCTAGTGCCAACCAGATTTAGTGTGAATTAGGTTAATTATTTGACAAAAAAGGGCACTAGGGCCCCCCCAGTTACTCAGAGGAAGTTAAGGACATTACAGGGCTAGGATTAACAGACCATTTTAGCTGAAAATCCTGTGACAGGTCATATGAGGGAGGATTACATTAATGATACCTTTAATCCGATTCAGACTGAATGAAGACCACCTCCATGACTGCACAAAGCAGAGTAACCCTTTCAACAGAGCATCATCTCCTATTAATAACTTTTTAGGCTGGTACTTACGCCGTCTGTCTCTGCCACGTCTACATTGCCGTTTGCATCATCATCCATCTGCTTATGGATACCACGGATAGCCACGAAGCTGAGAACACTGTTCTCATCCTTGCATAGTGGCTCATCGATGCGACAAAGATCTGGTGGAGAAACATAATTATATCAGAATGCTGTAAGAGGCTACTTTGAGACTCACAGGTCAACACAGAACTGAACATTTTTGTAATAAAGTCTGTATGTTCACCTTCTAATTTGAGAAAAGGTTACAGGGCTAATACTGTAAGTCTAATCACAAAAAACACTAATCCTACAAATACCACTACTACTTAAAGATTAGACAATATGCAAGCATCTATCTTGAAAACACTGGATTAAATATTTCTATCTAGTTGAGAACAAGTTCCTATTACAACTACATAAACAATATCTTTAAATAAACATTCTGGTTTCATTTTAGTTGACCTGGCACCAAACACCAAAAACTCAAAATTCTCTCAATCTCAAATCATAATGTATCACAATCTTCACAGTAATCAAGTTTATTCAAGTTCTCATTTTAGTTCAATGCTCTCTTAACTCCCACTAATCCTGTGACCACCAACAAGGCTTTTAAACATTTGGGATTTTTGCAGAAACTCAGACTGCACAATCTCCTGTAGGCCTGGCCTTATTTACCCTCCTCTCTCAAACATCCTAAGATAACTGAACTGTAAAATTCCACGGCTGCAGACAAAATCTTGTATATATAAGGCCATTCACTCAATGTGGGGATGATGCCAGATACTGTGACAGATTTACTGCACAGACCAAAAACAGCCCGTCTCAAAGTGAATTTGTTTTAATAATTCTGAACTTTCACACTTGCAATCTGATATTAATTTGGATTTCACTGTTGTGTTTACTGTCAGAAAACCTGGAGTTGTTACTATAAATGTAGTTCATGTTCAACTATATTCTAGATTGCATTTTACCAGTCAGGCCTGAGTAACAAGTGAGGATGTCAGTGTATGAGACCACAGTTAATTGTAGGTAAATCAGAAATGTTTTCATTAATAATTATGTAATTTGGCAACCTTTACATTATCTAGTGAGTGTGCCCTCTGTTTTCCCTCTCTTTCCTCAGAGATTTGAATTCCTCTGCAATAGATCTGAGATAATGCCACCACTCCCAGCTAAGAGAAAACCTTGTCTGGCACGTTCCGCTCCTTCCCAAAAGCTGCGTCACAGGTCATGGCAGGCTACCTACAATAACAGTAAGTTCAACTGTGTTATTTTATCAAAGCACTATGACTGAAGTGAAGTGAGAAGTGTCGCTGAAACTTCAAAAGCATGCGTCTGTTTATCATTACCTCTGTTTAAAGAGCTGCTACTATCTTAAGGATACTGTTGTAAATTTGAGATTATTAATCCCGGTGAGCTCTTTTCCTGTTTAAATTTACACAAGAAGCATATGCCAAACACAGAATGTTTTATTGCACAGTTCATAAAGGAAAAGGTGAGGGCGGGGGTTAAGCAGGAGACTAGCTTTACTCACCAAGATGAAATACTAATATAATATATTCCTAACCAGATATAAGCTTGGTTTTTACCAACAATATGCCACTAAAAATTTGGACACAACTGTTCTAACTATGGATTTACTGAATAAAAGATTTGATTCTACTGTGTATCAGTTTACTAGTAAATGGGTATATTTTTTGTTTTACAAACTAAACCAAGATTCCCAGACAGATGATGTTTTTCAGTGTCATCTGCAGCATTCCCACAGCAACAGGAGGTGTAGGAGTAGGTAAAAATCAAAAAAGACCAAGCAACTGACACTGCTAGATCAGGAATTAAACTAGTGTGACACAGACAATAGTGTATAATCTGTTATAGACACTCCGTTTGCATTGTGCTGACATTTAATGCCCCTCCCACAGATCAACTCACACCAGCCCATGCATTCTTTGAGACATGTTAATTAAGACATCACAGGCTGGCAATTAGAGATAAACAGTAAAACTGATCACAGATGACTCTCTGCAACAGTTATTGTGTCCGTCTGCAGTTGGCAAACTGTTCTTCATATTTCTCTACATGAAAAGCTCCAAACCAGAACTAGGGAAGGGGGTTCTGGTGAGCTTCGCATAGTGAAAAGTTCATTTTTGAGTCATAGTATGCAAGCATTTTGGTTTCAAGGAACCTGCAATGCCACATACCACAAAGGCAATGATTCACACGTACTCACTCAGCACTCATGAAAGAATGATAGTTACCCTAGTGAAAGCCTACCACCTGAAACACTTTCATACTCTCTTTCTCATTTGACTTGCAAAACTCTGGAGACACCAGATAAGATATTTACACACAGATCAGTCTGCGTTTTCTAAGAGCTCAAGTTACACAAGTCATTTTGTGTGCTTGCATGTAGATGAAAAACACTCTACAACTTTGCCACTTCCTAACTACACCATTTACCATGTCCTATCACTATTCAAAATACCTATCCATCCTTGAAAATGACTGAACTGCTAGGGTTAATTCTTTCCCACACAGTGGCCTCCTGGGACATGTGACACATGAATAAGCTACGCTGCAAGCACAAAATATGCACGAGCAACTTCCACAATGTCTGAACTGCTGCAATTTAACCACACAGTTCAGCAGAATCAACACAAGATCGCAACCAAGAAAGTTTACTAGGGTTTACCCAGTTACTGCGAAAAGTAACAACAATGTGAAGTAATGAAAAATGTAAATGTGAACAGATATCCTCTTTTTATATGGGTAAAATAATTACACTAGGACTTGTAAAAAGTCACAGTATGTCATAACTGGTTCATACTTTTCCCAAGCAGATTCAGATTTCATAGTTTACATACCATTTGGAATTTCAAGATGTGCTTGACAGAAGCACCACTGTCATCATTCACGTGAAATCATTTTGTGGAATGAGGCAAGAGATTACAGTGATAGAGGAACTTAACTAATAGTATGTGTAACTTTACAAGAGAAGCTTGTTAAACTCAATCAACATGTTTGCACTCCTCACTTAAAAGGAAAAGCTGATGAAGAATATAGTGCAGTAAGTTAGTGCAGCAGTATGCTGCTATGAGAGACCTACACAGCCTTTAATTTACAGGTCTACACATTTAGAAGTGCAAATCCAAAATTCAAAAGTACTGTCAACTCAATATTTTACATTTCTCCCTGGCCAACTTTACTTTGCCAAGTTACACAATTAAACTGTACTGAAGAGTAAGAATTTATGACACAATCACTGTACAGCCAAATGTTGAAAACTATTTAAAATGGTCCGATTCCAATTCCTGATTTATTGAACACAGTTTCACATCTTGAATATTGCTCTCTGATTCAGAAACTACTTACACTAGTGCTTATTCACTTCACTAACCATTACCTCCTGTATGATTAGGTGGCTTGATCTAAGTCGGAGGACAGGGCTAGTGGAGAATACCAGCAGGACTATTCTCAGCATGGCTACATTTAGTGTCTGCACAATCACAAAGATAGTAGCACAAACAGTATAATGCACTATCAAGCTATAGTGTGTCAACTTCGTTTGACAGATAAAAATAAACTTGAGAAATACCACAACAAATTAATGCCACAACAGGCAACTCACCTGACACCCCATTTTCAATAATCTGATTGTCCTGTGAAGGTGAACTTGGTAGTTCAGTCCAACATTCTCCAACGAGACACAAGTTAAATATCCACAAGGTCACAAATTTGTTGAACTCCATGACTGGTGTGCGCTGGAAAGAAGACAGTAGCCTTGAGCATTTGAACACAAAGAATTTGCAGCGCTTCTGTCTAGCTCGTTCAATTAAACATTGACCATAGTTAAAAACAAAGTAGCTTCTTTTACTCTAATAAAGCACACCACACCACAGCAAGAAGAAAGTAGTCACACTAGCTTACAAAGAAATGGGCTTAGCTACATAAAGATCCCCACAGTAACTGCAGACACATGCTATCACTTCTCAAGTGTGCTTCTTCTTCCTGGATAAACCAACGTAGTTAGCTTGTTAACACCTGCTTTCAGCTTTAAAAAAAAATCTTGACGCTTCGTTTTATCATTTCAGCTTAGCCTTGTCGTTTATGGCGACAAACACATTTAACTTCCGGCAAAATAAAGATGATTAAATTATGAAAAGTAACGGCTACATCGTCCGTCTGCGTGTGCAGGTACAAGCCCTGATATAGCTAGCTAACATCTCGGCTAACTAGGAAATGAAGTGAAATATCAGACAAAAGGGGATGACATTGCAGAACTCTTCTGGCAAAACCAACAAAACATAATTGGCACAACAAATTTTCACACTAACGCTTTTACACTAAGACTGACGTGTTTTTTAGGTAGTTTATGTCGGTGTCGACTCACTGCATTTTCTGCGGACGTAGCAACATTAGCCGCCTTTTGCGTTCAGCTAGCGTTAATAAGAGACTGCAAGTCAGGCTAGGGACGCTGATTGAGAGCAACTCTAGTTTTAGCTAGGCTACAAGCTTTGTAATACTAGGTGTTACTACTGTAATGCTGAATAACAAAAAAAGTTAACGCTGGTACCTGTCATGTATCAAAGCCAGTAGACTTGTAGCTTCAGCTCTGGGTTGACATTGCAGTAGATACCTGTCAAGATACCCCCGGAGTTGAAGTACAACGACCTCCACCTCCTGTATGAAAGATCTTGATCTTTCCCCCCCGACCGTGAGACTGAACCGAAAAAGCCGCAGAATGTGGACAGACAGTAGAATTGTCTCCCTCTACACCCTAGACTCCCTGTTTATCATCTGCAAGTGGCGCCATCTAACGCCTGGAGTGTATACTGGCTGTCATGGCGAAAGAATTAACAAATTAAATGGATGAAGTCTGCCCTCTAGTGGACTTCTTTGTCAATCGCACTCTAACGCCTGCAGGTACAGGTTAAAGGACAATTACACTAATTTCAAGGACTGGGCACCAAGACAGGAGGCATTTTCACCGTAGACTTTTTAACATGTTAGACATTCCTCTTAACAAGTGTTTACAGTTTCCGTACTTTTATACGTAGAGAGTTATAGTTTCCATTTACAACATAAATTACTCACTGTACTTGTATTTTGAGTCTATGGATTACAGGTAAAAGTACTTCTTTAAATTAGTGACTGCAGACTGTAAGAAGTATTATTGTGTTTGACACTTTATCCTCCGCTGAATACAAACCAAACCTTTTAATTTGTCTTTAAATAAAATATATGGTTTGTACTTCAACTGGGCAATGAGGAAGCCTGAGGTCTGATTTCTGGACTTGGACCTTACCTGGGAAAATCAGACAAACCTGTAAAATCTGTATACAGTGTAGATCCTACACTTTGGTCATATGCTTAAAAGAATTCAATTAATTTTAACTGCTAGCAATCTTTTTTTTATGTAGATATTGTTGAAATAGGAATATGAATTTAGGCTACATCTAAACATGACTAAAGACAAGTCTGTTTTTTATAGTGGCTTAAAGTAGGCCTATTACAGGAAAGTAGCTCTTGGTGACAGTGGTTTTCAGAAAATCTTACTTGTGTAAAATACTGAACAGTGTCAGAGTCATTGCTTCTTTATGTGGACTTTACCTGAAACTCACAAAGAACATTTTTCACCCTTTTGTATTTAAAAAAAAAGCCAAAGACCACTTGAAAACTTTGACTTTTCTTTGGCACATATACAGTATGATTACATTGTACAAAACCTAAAATGTAACATTATAAAACATACAATATGTAGGTGAAGGCCTCACCACAACAAAAATACACTCACAACTAAATGATTAGACCCTAGAGTACTTGATTGATCACACTTTTCTACTGTAACACTAATACCCTCTAAAATCCTAAGATATCATCATGAAAATATGTGGAAAAGGTCTTCATCCCACACTTCCTCTTGAGCAAGATCAAGGTTATTATCATCAGCTGGCTGAGTGGTTGCACATTTAGGACTAAATCCTTTTTCTAGTCAGAAGTCTTTATCTTCAGAGGATGAAATGATCATGACCTCCTGGCTCTTAAAGTCCCACACTGCTGTAAGATGGAAGGCCATATTGGAGAAAACCACAAGATACTCAAACAGGGCAAAAAATGTATAACCTGTGAAAAAAAGAAACAAGGGAGGCATGCTGAATGTTTTGATCAGCATTTTGTAGCTACAAGTGACAATATTATAAACATCCTTTAATATTTATTCCTCATATGATACTTGTGCTTTTAAGTTTTGGCATTCTCCTTTAAACACAGTTAACAACCCTTACAGATTAAATCAAAATGATCAATCTGATACAATACTTACTCCCTGATTCACAATACATGTTGTGTTTCCAATAAAAGAATCCAGCAAAAGCACAGAAGGTTACATTAAGAATTAAAAACCGCACCTTCCAGTGGTGAGACTTGGCATCCTGTGGAGGAAAAAACACAGTATTACTGAGTTGAACTAAATTCTGCAAATTAAATGAATTTTATCTCTATATTAGAGCGTGTATTACCTTACCCCAGAACTTAATGAATACTTCTTAATAGCTTTCCACAAATGACAGGTTATTAGCATGTAGATAAGGGAGCTGATGATGAACAGGACAAAGCCTTCCTTATGTACAACTAAGGAGCAAAAATACAGGCATATACATAGGTTTGACATAAAATCTCTCCAATAAACGTTATGATCTCAAAATATAGATTACTCACAGTATGTCTCACTGGATGATACATATGTGAGGAGCAAAAGGCCAAGGTTTTCAGAAATAGAAAAGGCCAGGTTCAAGCAGCTGAGTGAACTCTCCGGGGACTTTGAGTTAAAACGTGTCTTGTAAAATTTGAAGTAGGTGAATGCCACAAGGAACCTTGGTGCTGAGTGCAGTCCGATGCAAAAACGCCATATGTAACACTCAGGACTGAGGCTTATTGAAGCGCTGATTGATGGCAGGTAGTTAGGAACCTGAAAAGACACTGTAGTGATGTTGCTTTGGTTTTAAACAGCATCAAAGGCAAAACTCTTCAACCAGAAAGAAAGAAAGGAGACGGGAACACAAAGAGAAAACAACAGGAACAATAATAGGACACAGCAAACTGCATGCAAACAGATCTTTCATGACAGAACAACTCAAAACATTTAAACACTGAGATGAAAAACATAAGAACTTTACCTGGCAATGTGTACCAGTAGAGTCCTCAAAATGAAAAGCAGATGATATGAAGACACAAGTTATTAGCCCAAGCAGTGGTAGACACACAGTGCCCAGAACACAGGAGGTGAATGATATTCTGATGACCAGGGGCCTCTCATGCCCCAAGACATTTGAGTCGTGTAGCATCTTAGACTGGATCTGCAATAAAGTCAGATTCATAAACGTCTTCAACACTATCTCCAAAAGGTAAATACGGGCAATAATGGCTGTGGCATTAAGAATTCAAATTAGTGAACATACAATGTACAGTTAGAATGTTTGACTGAGCATCTGATGTCTTAAAATCCAAATCAACCTACCTCCACACTGTTTATAGTTTGCAATTAACTGCTACTCCAACTACAAGCAATTGGCTTGTCAACAAAACCACTACACAACATTCATTTTATCAGGCTGCACGCTGGACCTGAATATTCCAGATGGGGTGGAGTCCCTTAGAAAAAAGCAGGGGATCATCGGTCCAGCTTAGATTCCTGCGACATTTTTGCATCCACTAGGTTTGAACGTGATTCTCCCTGCAAATGATAACATGCAGAACTGTGCGACAGATAGCTGCTGAAGGAAAATTCAGTAAGAGGACACAGGCACCCGGAAGAAGACAGTGAGCGCAGGACAGTGCTGATGTGACTCCAGTGCGTTTGGGTGGCGCAGCCTATCAAAGAGATCCACAGATCGCATGCGTCTCTTTATAAACACAAACCGCTGGTGACAGCAGTAACTGCCCGACGTGGTGTTATAGGGGACGACGGGAGCTCTCCGTGGGGCTGAACCACAGCAAACAGGGTCCATTTTCGTTTAATATTCGTCTGTTACTACTTCCATAAACATATCCTGTATATAAAATATACTGTGCGTATGTCTGTGTCTCCGATCGCCTGTATGCAAAGGATTATACGTAACTATAGCCTATTACATCTCGTCCTGTCAATCCACTGCCCCGCCTTTGTTAAACATCATGAGTGCAGTCTGTGGCCTGATGCAGGGCGAGATTGCGCATCACCGCTGAATTCTCCATCACTCTGCGTATTATTTAGGCTACCTTCCGTTTTTCTTTTTTTGTTTGTTAGTGAATGAAACATGTTTGACACAGAGACGCTCACATGGTGTTTGGTTCATTTTGTAGCAGATCGTTAGTTTCAGCAGCAGGAAACGATGTAGATTCCAAACTTTATTTCGATGGCTTCTGTGTGCCAATATTTTACCAAGTAAGTTTTTGTTCGTTATATTTTCAGTTTACTGAACTAATATTTGGTAGTTATTTTTCTTACCATGAGTTCATTGTAGTTTTAAGTAAGGAGGCAGAGCGGCCGAGCAAACCTGACAGATTCAAGGTTAACATCTGGCAAACCTAACTCCATTGTTGACACTGACGATAAGCCCCATTTCAAAGATACATTTTACAGTGTTTCCATTTAAAATCTAATCCTTATATCAACTTTCTTGCTGATTTGGATTTTGAAATATGAAAATTCCATTATAAGCCATAAAATAACGTATTTAAACATTTATATGCTCTTTCTAACGCCACAGTTTTCACAAGACACAAATGTTTAATCTCCCTATTTTGGCTCATTTTTATACTCATATATTGTGTGTACAGTGGATTAAACATTTAGTTAGTATGTGCTAAGCTCTACACACACAGGCTGAACAGAGGAAGTGGCTGCTTGTAGGCTTACATACATAGACTAATGGCAGATTTGCCTGATTCCATTCCAGAGCTGTAACCTATAGAAGGGCAATTTTTCTCTGACACCCCTTTCGTTCTATCCTACCTCTGTTAGGTAATTTCTTAGTCAGATAGATATTTGTTAGAGATTTGTTGTATTAGAAATGTTTAGTGGAGCCAGGCTGTCTAGCTCAGGCTGTTAAATGCTTAGTCATTCTCATGAGTTCTGCAGGCTGCA
>NW_018128060.1:31954-33021 GCF_001952655.1 Monopterus albus | reverse complement strand
CACACCTTGACTTTCTTCATGTTTTGACTATTGTTATGGTCAGCTGCAAAGCTGGCATATCAGGTGACGTCACGGTTTGACGTTGCTGGGTAGAATGGGCTATCCCAACCAAGTGATAAAATTGTATAGGCATTATGGTTCAGGGTCTTTCATACTTCCCCTGCCTGCGTGCAGGTCGGAGGTGGAAGAGATCTGGACGTGTAATGTTAATTTTACCTGTGATTCTTTGAATAAACTAGCACGGTTATTTTTTATATATCCAAGTGGTCTACTTCGTCTTTGTGAGTTCCTGGTTTCAAAGAGCCGGAAGAAGCTTAAAAATAGCTTATACCTCTGTCATGTTCTCCTCAGTGTCCACCGCACCGACTCTGCTTTGAGTGCCACTGGCCTAAAATGGATTGATCATATACAGTATGACCACTTAGAATACAACAACAGATGGTCTGGAATGTTATGACTGTTAAATGATTCTTCTTCTCCTTGTCTTAGTGTGTTGGTATGCGCATGGGAACTATGCTCAGAAGCTCCTGAATGATTTATTCAGGCTCCTTTCTGGAGGCCCCATCATCACCCAGCTGCTGCTGTCCTATAGATTTAGACGCATTTCTTGTTATTGGGTTTTGCTGTTGACAACTTTTGTCCCAGTGCTGTGTGGAAATTATGAAAACATCTTTGAAAATCAGTAAAGTATTCCTTTAAGTTCATCCAAAAAATAGCAGGTCTATTGGCAAAGAAATAAAATGTTTTACTGGTTGTATTTCCATAACCATTCACTTTTGTGCATTTATTTTAATTAAATAAAGTCATATTTAGTTCCCCTACAGTTCATCATCGAACAGGGAAGACTCCGCGCCGACCCATCCAAAATCACTGCTGCTACCAATTGGCCTACCCCCACCTGTGTGAAGGACCTGCAACGTTTCCTGGGCTTTGCAAACTTCTACCGCCGCTTCATTAAGAATTACAGCACTGTCGCAGCCCCCCTCACTCAGCTCACTTCCACCAAGGTGAAGTTTGCATGGTCCAGGACAGCTGAGCAGGCCTTCCGAACCCTCAAAATCCGGTTC
>NW_018128060.1:25908-29662 GCF_001952655.1 Monopterus albus | reverse complement strand
GTTTCTCCCTATTTAGTCCCTGCTCTTCGTTCACTCCCCTGCCAGTTCTTTCTAGCTTTTCTCAGGCCCGTTTGTTCCCTGTAGTTCTTTGGATTCTGTATTTAGTGTTTTTGTGTCTATCCTCTCCAGCTGCTTCGATTACGTTCCCTCTTTGCATTCAGCCGCTCCTTCGGACCACGGACCTCCTCCACTCTGCTTATCACCACCCTGCAGGTCGATGCACAGTCTACCACTCAACCGTATGTACTTTTTCTGTTTATCTTCAGTTACAGCAAACCCGACCAGTCCAGGAGTGAATCCCATTGTCCGCAGCCCGGTCCTCTTGTATCATTACCATCATTGACTGTGAACACTCCTAAGCTCGACACCCGGTCCCTGTATTATTCACTGTACATTTATTGTCTCTTATACATCACTGTAAATAAATTACACTGTCTGCATCAAAGTCAGCCATCTGGGTCCGTCTATTTTTGTGACTCGCTCACGGTTGTGTTCGAGCAGTCCTAACATTTGTGCATTTATTTTAATTAAATAAAGTCATATTTAGTTCCCCTACAGAAACATTTACTTCTCTGTTTTTGAAATAATAAGTCAAGATATTTACAAAACCAATATTACTTATTTTATTTAATTTAGAAAATAAACATAGCACATAAATGTATAAGCCTCATGTAGCCTAATAACTGCAGTTTGGTTGTACAGAATTCTGGAGTAGGATACTGTACTTTTACTTTCATGATATTTATCAGTGAAAGTGAGAGAATCACCCAAAATTACACAAGAGTCGACATGATAAATTCATCCTGGTAGGGCTTTGTGAATAAAGTGGGACTGTGACAGTCAATGTAACAAAGTAACAGAGTGACAAGGGTTAAGTTAAAATGTCAATAAAGAGTGTTCATCCTTGTCAAGAGGTAATAAAAATGAAACTGCTATTAATTTGTGATATTTTATAAAGGTGTAAACCTTTGGAGTTTTAGGACCACAGAATTTATGTGTTGCTCTCTACTATTACATATTATATGGACAATAAAAAGTTTTTCATATTGTTGTACTTTAGTGAAGCACAGTATTGACATCTTCTGAGCTCAAGATTAATAAACCGTTGAATGAAACTGCATGAAAAATTCTTCAACTCAGTGGAAATGAACATACTTTGACCGTATGTTTACTGATATTATTATAGAAACAGTCGCACACAAGCTCAGTAGAAATTGTGAAATTTTGTTATGAGTGATTGCAATGATCACAGTTACTGAACAGCACAGAACAACATCACTGGTGCTGTTTGAACATTAAGAGAGGGTAGAAAGCTTGTTATGAGGGTTTAGATCACAGGAGCCAGGGAAACTAGGACTGAGAGTCTATTGGCTTCACAATCTATAATCCGTTGTAATGAATTTATACATTTGACTTGCAAATCACAAGAAGTACAAATTTATGATAGTTTTTTAAGATAGTGGAGCTTGTTATGAGGGTTTAGATCACAGGAGCCAGGGAAATTAGGACTGAGAGTCTATTGGCTTCACAATCTATAATCCGTTGTAAGGAATTTATACATTTGACTTGCAAATCACAAGAAGTACAAATTTATGATAGTTTTTTTTTAAGATAGTGAAAATATGTATTTGACATACAAGAGTATGCAGAAAGAAGTGCAAGTTAAAAGTGAATTATTAATGTGCAATTGAAATAGATATCTACTGTGTTTGCTGCTTTGTTTTTCAGATATAGACAGAATTTATTTCTGTCCGTATGTAATCAGCAGAAGATAAGAGGTGTCAGGCTGGAATCACTTTTCTTTGCAATGTTTGGATAATTTTATCTCGTAATGATTTTGTTTGTATACCATAAATGATTGGATTTAAATTACCAGGGACGACATGAAATAAAACATAAGCAATCTTCCTTAAATCTGGGTAATTTGAGAAGCGGTGCAATGTGATGGTTAAACACCCTGTTAAGAGCATGATCAGATAAAGAACAAGGTGGCTTGCACAGGTTTGCAGTGCTTTGTTATTCAGCTCTTTGTTTTTCTTGATCCAACAGACGAGAGCTATTCTAAAATAGGTGGCAGCTATACCTCCTATTGAGCAGCTAAACAGCAGCACAGTGAAGAAGAGTCCATAAATGTTGTTGATGGACACATTCTCACAAGAAAGCTTGAACAGTGATGCGTTGTCACAATAAGCATTTTGTATCAAGGATCCACAACGTGGCAGCCTTACTGTAAGACCGATCAGCACAGACACAAGAACTACTGAACTCCCCCATGCAGTTGCAGACAGTCCGATCACTGTTTGGGTAGTCATAACTGAGCTGTACCTTAAAGGGTGACATATAGCCACATATCTGTCAGTTGCCATAATGATGAGAATCATATGTGAAGCTGAACCAAACATGTGGCTGTAAAAGGCCTGAACCACACACTGTTTGTAGGTGATAAACCTTTCTGTTGAAATGATATGAGCCATCAGCTGAGGCAGTAGCACCGTGTTACCTATGAGATCATTGACGGACAGGTTACAAAACAGCATGTACATCGGCTGGTGCAAACTCTTTTCAATGATGATTAGCACAAGAATTGCAATGTTAGAAAAAAGCAGGGAAACGTAAACAAACAGCAGTAAGAAAAACAGAGGATATGTGAATTCTGAAGATATGTCAAAACCCTGGATCTCTAGGATGTCACTCAAAATGGACTTGTTTCCTTCCATTGATGAAAAACCTGAAAGTGAAAAAAATGCTTTGTGTGCATAAATAATACTTACCTTTTCACTATTAATGTCAGTCTGCAGAAATAAGAGATATAAAACAATGTAGAAATATCCTACATTAATCATTTGAGCATTAGTGTGTTTTGTAATGGAAACGACAGTTACATGATGCAGAGTGGTTGCATGGCATTAAATATTACACCACAGTGATGTGGCCTTTATCCTCTAAATATATGCAATAAATGCTCAACAAAAACTTTAAGCAGACATTGCCACAGTGTTGTATGTTAAAATGACACAAGAGAATGTGTTCTAATAGATCTCGGTACCTTGCCTGTGGAGGTAGGAATCCAGACTGAACAGCTACAGTAGATACCGAGCTCTTATATCTTCAGTGTGAGTAACATCTGACATCAAATCACTGTCTTCCCCCCAGTGTTTTATGTAATAAGAGTTGGCTCAGACAGTTTGGGGATATTTTTAAACTGGCCTTAGAAGAATATTGATGTGTCCATGTCTACATGAGAATAAGTCTTATTAGTGGCTCTAACTTTTCCTACACTGAAGCTTTTCACCCAGATTGTGTCCACACTGTAAAATAATGGGGGACAAAATAAACCTCCCTCATTCTGTGCAAAAATGTACTCCAAGGGTCATCTAAGGCTCAGACGCAGCTTTAATTGTCTCACTAAGATAAGCTGAGGTGGTATCTCTCTAAGTTAGCTTATTTAAGCCAAATTTAGGAAAAGTTACAGCAACTAAGACCTGTTCTCACATACATATGGAGATGTCAACACCGTTTTAAGACAAACTTAATACATCCTGAACCTACTGTCATGGCTAGAGTGTGATGCCGACTAAATTAATTCAGACAAACCATCCCAATTTATTAAAGGATCATTTAATATTACAATTATTCTGAATAAAGCAGTATTTAAACACATAATCTTGTAGTTAGGGAACAGAGAACAGAGACTCTCCTCCTGCAATGTGATAGATGAAGCATAAGAAGATTGTCAGAGCGCCAGTCAGTTGTT
>NW_018128060.1:18569-18740 GCF_001952655.1 Monopterus albus | reverse complement strand
AATTGCTTTATTCGATGGTCTGTTTAGTTATGATAATAAATGTTTGAAAATTGATATTTGATTCCGATTATTCTTCATGAAAGAACACGCTGCAGCCATAAAATAACTGAGAGGATTCACCTGGGCCAGAGTATGCCAGGAAATTACAGGACCGTCTGGAGACAGGACATG
>NW_018128060.1:14579-16866 GCF_001952655.1 Monopterus albus | reverse complement strand
CTTAGAAGAATATTGATGTGCCCATGTCTACATGAGAATAAGTCTTATTAGTGGCTCTAACTTTTCCTACACTGAAACTTTTCATCCAGATTGTGTCCACACTGTAAAAAAAATGGGGGACAAAATAAACCTCCCTCATTCTGTGTAACTGCTCATTAAGATAAGCTGAAGTGGTATCTCTCTAAATTAGCTTATTTAAGCCAAATTTAGGAAAAGTTACAGCAACTAAGACCTGTTCTCACATACATATGGAGATGTCAACTCTGTCTGGACCCTTGTGTATTGCTAACCACTACACTATCCTTTAAAGTTCATTTAACTTGTACGTTGGGGTGGGAATGAAACTCATGTAAACATCAAAACAACAGGAGAACTCTTCAGATATAGGCCACAGATAGCAGAATCATACCATACACGCTGTGATGTAACAGTACATTGAATAAATCTGCTACCATTATGATTATTATAGTTCAGTTGTTGTAACATTTACTGGGGAAAGACCACAGAAAGTAATGACAGGGTCAAATCAATTAAAGGTCCATCATGTCCATTTCTCTTGGGTGATATTAGTCTTTCTTCATGTCCTAACTGCTCTTTAGCCTGCATGAACAATGACCTTGATCCCAAAGGCCTGATGTGACCACTTCAGTGCTTTGTTTCAATTAATGTTACTCTTCTGGGACATATTAACAAGTGTGAAAAGCATGAACAATACTATTAAAATAATTTATATATATTAATATTATTGAACTACATGACCTTAAATTAAACCGATTAAAAAACTATTGTGGATGATTGGAGAAAAAAAAAACATGCAAGTCTACATAGCTGTTCTTTAACTTCAATAGTGAGTTAATATGTTAAAAGGCTTAACACAACTAAACACTAAGTTCAAATCAAATGTTTACAAGTTGTTTCGTCAAAAACAGCCTCCCATGGGTGTTATTAAACAACATCCTTCATTAGGAGTCTCATCATCAGCCAGAGGGCTACTCTATGTCTGGGGATTATTTACAATTTGAGACAGTTAATAACACATCATTTAATCATTTCTCAAAGGGGCTCATTAATAAAGGTGTTTTGATAAAGTAAGGAGGCATTGAGCTGATGTAATTCTCACAATTTGTAGTGCATCTATAGTTACACAATAACCCTTTAGCCAACAAGTTTATGCAAAACATGGTTTCTTAATATTACGAGAGTCTTAATATAACAGAAGCTACTGTAATGAAAAGAGTTTGGAAAGTTTGATTTTTTTTTTTGTCCAGCCAGATCTTCCCAGCAGTACTGCAGGCCTAACCTCACTGAAAGGTGAACATGACTTTCTATCACTCCTATTAATGAATTAAGCCCCCCCTCATACATGATGTGTATCATTAGCAGCATCCTGCAAAAGAAAACTTGTTCCATCATCTATAAACTGCTTTGTCCAGATTTCAGTCATGTCTTTTTGTGGTGCTCTATAGCCCATCTGACCCCTTTTTGCAGTTTTTAGAGAAATTTACTCATTCTCACCCTCAGGCTGAAGATTTTATGTCACTCACTGATACCTTAGGTTTCATCCAGTTGGTGTGTGACCCTAGTCACTATAGCCTTGACCTAATTCTGTCCTGTGAGATTGACTGATCTGACTGTGTCTGTATCTGTTATGTTAGGTCACTTTGGTTCTTATTTAGTATGATGCTAGCCTGTCCTTGTAACACTGGTGGAAATGGGCAACTGTGGTTCAGTGGGTAGAGCAGTCGTCTCCCAACCAGAGGGTCGAAGGTTCTAATCTCGGTGCCTGCAGTCCACGTGTCGAAGTGTCTTTGGGCAAGACCCTGACTGCCAAGTTGCCCCCCGATGGTTAGAGCCATCGGCTGAGTTGGCGCTGCAGGTGGCTACCCTGGTTCTGTATGGGAAACAAATTCCTTGTGTATAACCCGGAAATTCTTCCGGGTTGCAAGCGAGCGCAGACATCTTTTTTGCTTCTCTTGTCTGTTCTACTATTTTTCACACCTTCCACATTGTCAAGGCTTTGAACAAATTCTACAACTACTAAAATGCCTCCAAGAGGAAAAAGAGCTAATAAATCCGAAGTGAACGAGGATGTGGAGGCGGAAGAAGATTCTATTTCAGCGGCGCAAGTAGCTGAGATGATGAATCAGCAGAAGATTATGTACACTGCGCTGATGTGCCAACAGAATGAGAGTTTTCAAGGCTTTGTGAAACTAATTATGGAGACAAATAACAAGAGATTTGACGACTTGACCAAAGAAATGCAGGAGATAAAAACGAGTTCGCAGTT
>NW_018128060.1:6299-11415 GCF_001952655.1 Monopterus albus | reverse complement strand
CTGGTGGAATTCAAAAACTATTTAATGAAAGGGAAGGGGGATACAATTTAAGGGGTCAGTTAAATTATAAAAATTCATGCTATACGTACAACCAAAAAAAGATTCTGTATTTCCATAAGTGGGGTAAAAATATGGAATAATTTAAGTGTGGACATAAAACACAGTAAGAGAATTGATGAGTTTAAAAACAACTATAAAGGTATGTGTCAATCAAGATACGGGCAAGAACAGGCTTAACGATAATCAGGTGAAACATTGTGAGTGTGGTGTTTTTAGTATATCACTAGCGTGGTGCAGAACTAAATTATCTATGTAGTAATACTGCTTGCAAACCAATGATGATAAGATGATGTTAGGGGGTAGGACTAGATAAGTCTAACTTCTTCCTACTCCGTTCAAGCATGTACTAGGTATAAGCAAATTGATAATATATTTGTGGATATGTGTGGAATTATGTGTGTTGACATATTGACTGTTGTTACATGTTTGAAAGAATAAATCAAATCAAATCAAATCAAATCAAACATACTTGGCCAAATATAGGTGATTATTATTATATATTTACCACTCAACACACTGGTCCATACACTTTAACTGTTCTTGGTAGGTGACTAACACTGATCCCAGCTCCTATTATAATAATAATAAAGTATTATTATTATTAAATAGCAATATTATTATTGTTATTGTTGCATGTTATTGTATTAACTACTTAAATACACACAGAGAAACAAGACCAAGGTGTTCATTATTGATGATCTATCTAAAATTTTCAGGGCATAACTTCTGCGCAAATGCTATTTTAAGAATTTCAAACATCTAGTTTTTTTTACCTAAAGGTTTTGTATTGCCTAATACATCAAGAATTAAATGAATAATGTTCATACTGTAGACTGGAACCTTTATAGATTGTAAGTATGCAGTATGTGTGAGGGATCTCCAATATAAGCTTTATGTTTTCGGCCTCTCTGGCTTACTGTATAACATTTACTGTGTTAATAAAGTAAACCTCCATAGTGAAAAATGGGACAAATAACATCTTAATATCTTAATTTCTAATAAATAGAAAAGTTTTCATACAATAAATCTGATAACCTCATCAAAAGGCAACTATTTTGCATTGCTTCATACATGTTTAATGTCCTACTGCATGTCAGTCTTAGCACAAACTTTCTGCATTGCTCTTGGGTATTATTGTTTACCCTTGTGCTTAAATAGCAGTAGGCAGCAGAGTCTTTTACATTACATCTGACAACACAGTGCACCTGCAGGTAAGATGGCAGCTACAAGCTCAGCGGCACAACCAGCACATTATCAAAGATTGCTTGTTAATAGGCATAACATTAATGACAAGCTACAAGCTCAGCGGCACAACCAGCATGTTATCAAAGATTGTTTGTTAATAGGCAAAACATTAATGACGTTTTTGTTTTTCAGCTAAAACTTGTTCCTTCATCTGTGGGAACATTTTCAACAGTAAAAACAATATTATAGTTTACAGAACTGTACAGCTATGTATCCAAACACATCTTCTACAGTTTTACTAACACTGGAAACACTGGGCTTATCTAATGCAAATGCTTACCCAGCAGTCTTGTTTGGAATTTTAACATATCTCCTTATTATGAGTTGCAATTTAATGGTGTTAGTAACTATTGCTGTGAGTAAAAAGTTACATAAGCCCATGTATATCCTGCTGTTTAACTTGCCCGTCAGTGACATGGTAGGCGCTACAGCTTTTTATCCTCAGCTAGTTTTTAGCATTGTGATAGACAGCAGACTGGTTTCCCATCCTGCATGTGTAACTCAGGCTTTTCTGATTCATGTTTATGGTTCAGGAAACTTGTTTATCTTGAGTGCAATGGCATATGATAGATACATTGCGATATGTTGTCCCTTAAGGTATAACTCTGTCATGAATCCAAATAATTTAATGAGAATTACCATTTTAATATGGGTTATAAATTTGTCATTGCTGGGCATTGTTTTTTTACTGCTTGCACGGGTTAAAATCTGCAGGACAGATATAGTGGATTTGTACTGTAACAATCCAACATTAGTGAAACTGGCATGTGAGGACACCAAGGTGAACAATTATTACGGATTGTTTAATATAGTCTTAATTCAAGGTGGATCATTGCTAATAATGATTTACACCTATGCACAGATTTTGCATACATGTCTCTTAACTAACCAGGCTGACGCTCGTCGAAAAGCCATTCAGACTTGTGGTACACATTTAATTGTTTACCTAATCTTTCAAATCAATATAATGATAACACTCATTTCTCATCGCTTTGAGAGTTTTTCTCCTTTTCTGAGAAGGGCTCTTGGTGTCTCAATCTTAGTTTTTCCACCATTTTTGGACCCGATTATATATGGACTAAAAACCACAGAACTGAAACAGAGCATCATAATGTTGCTAAGGAAAAATGTAGGTTTAATAAAGATGTAACCAGTTTTTGGGCTTGACTCTTCTGTCTATATAAAATATGTTTTTAGGCATTATCAAAACACTACATGAAACAGCTGAGGGTTTTGCTCTTCTGGATGTGTCTATTGAACGTTATTTTAATATGATAAGAACCATGAAAGGAACTAATCTGAGTGAAAGGCTGTGGAAATGAAGGACAATAATCACAGACTGTTGTAAAACAAGAGATTTCTGACAGCGCATCCATACTGGAAATAAGAGTGATAGAGCAAAGATACAGTATGTATATACAGTAGAAATTCTGCCTTGTGTGAAATTTTGCTATGTAAAGCCATTTTGTCCAGATTTTTTTTTATGTGTGGGCTATAAAATTGAGCCAGTGATGCAGAAATGAAAACCAAATGTTTTTGATTACAATAGAGATTATGTGCAAATGAATAAATTTGTTTTGTCTGTTACAATGAAATAAAAGTTTAATGATTTTTGCATTATGTATGTGCTCTGTGTGGAACAATAATTTCTTAATGAATAAAATCAATATTAAAGCAAATGTGGACAATGTGTGACATGACATGATTTGATATTTTCTAATAATGCACTATAAGAGGAATTAACTATTTTATTTTGGAACATTTCTCGTTTAAAATTGTTAATGTCATAACGTTAATAGACTGGCATCACATTTTGAGATGTGCAAACTTAGGAAATAAAATTACAGAGCTCATGATAAGAGAAAAATGATGAAGCTGTACTGTAAAGTGGGCGTCACAAAATTGATGCCTAAAATATATTCAACAGAGACACTGTTACCAATGACTACATAGTTATATTACCACAGATTTATAAGTTTACAGATTGACTACACTGCTGAAACACATTGGGCAGAAGTATTTATACACTGTGAAGCATTATGCAGGAATTTAGTGGGATCAGCATCAGAACTTATAAACTGAGTTGTCCTAACTTATGGTCATGTGACTTGAAATGTTATGTTGAATGAAACTGCTAAAGGTCACTCAGCCCAGCTAAATTTATAAGAAATGTAGCCTGATAGCAAATTTCCCATCATGCACTATTTTACAGCTTAAACACTGCACTATATTTTGTAGTTTGAATAAAATATTCATGACGCAAACTTGGTGTGTGGTTTTAAAACCTGTGAAGATAAGTCATGGTTGATTCTTTTCATAATAATGAAAACAGTGACAGCTAGATATATTATGCCGTCAAGTTAATCAGTGTTTGAGTTATGCTCACAAGCAAGTGAATAAAGCATTACATTATAGGGTAGCAGATAGCATGTGTACAAAGCGTTAGACAGAAACTGGGGTTTGCATCCTGAGTTCTATCTATATGTAGATTTAGCCAGCAAAAGCATTTAGCCTTCTTAACCTAACCGTATGCCATAAAAAGCTTAATGCTGTAGTTGCCATGAGTGAGTATGCTATTGTAATACAGCATATTTTGTCAGAAAACAAATAAAATATATTGCCAGGTAATGGCTTACTGATACAGACAGAATCCATGTTGTTCACACTAGCCAGATACTGTATGTTAACTGACACCATTTCCTCCTGATGTTAATAAAAGACATAATCCGACTACTGTAGCATTATGTTGCTTTTTAATTTGCTGTTGCAAATTACTTTAAGCACAACTTCTAGGAGACAGGGCTTGAGAATGAATAGTTTTTTTTAGTCTTATTTTTAGCCACTTCTGGGTGAGCTGTAGAGATAAAGAATGGTTTAGAAATACAGGCCAGTCTGGCCACTCAGAAGGACCACACTGAGGCATCCTTGTTGTCTAGCACATGAATGATTACTCTTCAGCCCTAGGTTGTAAAACTGGAGCATCTGAAACATGACCTCCATAACTAAAATGTTATCACATATGATAAATTCTACAATCCACCTAAATTCAAATTTAACTATAGAATACATTTTTAAAATCTGTCTCTGTGTCAAAGATTTTTCACTTTTTGGGTTAATGTGTGGGTGGTGGTGAGATAAGTAATACATTTCATATTCCTCCAAAGCCCCTTGTGAGGCTGTGCCTAAGATGCTGCCACAACAACCTAAAGATAAACTTTATGATAACCCAGAAAACTCCAGGGAGCTCAGGTCTATAAAACCGCTGATCCTTCTGAACACCTAACCAGTGGGTCACTGGCCATTCTGGGAGATGACCCACTACTTCTTAATATTTATTTAGCTGGGAAATGAAAAAATGCATTGGTTTCTGTGTGTTCTCTAATTTTTTCCTGGCGTTTGATCACACTATTATAAACTGCAGGTGATATATCATTTATGATATTTAATGTGTCATGTTCAATTGAAATGTGTGTGCACTCAGCGAAGTGACATGTGTATATTCAGGCCTTAACTTGATTCTCTCCTTAGCAGTAACAATTTACAGTTTACTGATTTTATTCTCATATTTGACATTTCTTATTTTCTTCCATGTTCTTGCTGAAATGATGTATATGAAATAGTTCTGGAGCTTTTTAATGCAATGAAGAACCTAAAAATGGGCAACTTGTACAACACATCATCCCTCTTAGTGCTGACTGGCTTTAATCTCTCTTCTGAAAGTGTGACTCCAGTATTTCTTTTTGCAACTCTGAGCTATATGATCATACTTTTCTGCAACCTTATTCTAATCCTCACCATCTTATTGAACAAG
>NW_018128060.1:2028-5994 GCF_001952655.1 Monopterus albus | reverse complement strand
AATGACCTTATGGGCTCCTCAGCACTTTTTCCACAGGTTATCAAAGAAATCTTGACAAACAGCAGGACAATACAGTACTCAGCTTGTGTTGCTCAAGCTTTTTTTATTCACATCTATGCAGGAGGTTCTGTGTTTATTCTGTCTGCTATGGCCTACGATAGATACATTGCCATATGTTGCCCTTTGAAATACAACACTGTTATGACTAATGCTCACATTATGAAAGTAATCACAGTTGCATGGATGAGTATTTTAGTTTTAATTAGTGTGCTTTTTTGTCTGCTTTTGCGTTTACCTCGCTGCCGATATGAAATAACAATAACCTACTGTGATAATCCATCTTTGTTGTCTTTGGCCTGTGCCAACACAACCATCAATAACATTTATGGACTTTTTACTGTCGCTTTTACACAAGTCATAGCTAATGGAATGATTTTATATACATATCTCCAGATCCTTGCTGCATGCTTCAGATCCAAAAGATCAGACACAAAAGCCAAAGCTTTGCAGACGTGTGCTACACACCTAATAGTTTTCCTTCTGTTGGAGTGTCTGGGGCTTTTCACTATCATATCATATAGAATAAATGACATTTCACCACATTTCAGGAGATTCATGGGGTTGTCAACATTAATTTTCCCCCCAACTCTGAATCCAATCATCTATGGATTGAAAACAAGAGAAATTCGAGAAACAGTAGTACGCTTTTTTAGGAATAAAATCCTTATATCTTAATACACTGTTGGTGCTTAGCAAACTAAAACCTCTTTCAATTGTGGCATGAGTTTCTTCTCCCACCAATGTTTTACTTGTCTTGTTACCTTATAACGTTATTGCTACATTTTTGCTACTAAAGCAATTTCTTTACACTAAAAACACCGGCCCTTTTGACTCTGTATGTTCATAAATCTATCTGAAGAAAGTTCATTTTCAAATAATGCATGGAAATGTTGGCACCATATGTGATTAACAGTGATGAATTATTGACTAGTCATTGTACAAAGCAATGCTAAATAATTACTTCCCCATTTTGATAACATCACTCAATGTTTCTTAATTAAAGAACTATGATCTCTGTGATGCTCGTCATTTTCTCTCCTCCAGCAGTTTAACCATAAATGTTTCTATGAATAAATCACCAGGGTTTGTCAGTTATGTACTTTAGCCCTTGTATTTAAAGCTCTGTCATCAATATTGCTTCAAAAATTAGGTATATGTCTTATCAGCTGATGTGCTTAAATGTATAGCTACTCACCACTGAGATAATATACATTATGTGTATATATACTTAATATTGTCATCATTCTTTTGCACATGCAAAAGCATGCACTTAATTTATGCAATATGTTTAATGGTAAAACTGTGAATCCAGAGTCTCATCAAGGTTTACTGTGACCTTTACATTACATTTTTACCATTTTTGTTTTAATGTGATATTCTCAAAAGGCTGTCTAACTGGCAAGCCACAAAATATAAACTTTGTGAGGCACTGAGGCAGTGGTTATCTGTGCCCGTATGAACATGTAACAGTCAGAAACACTATCTTCCATAACACATTACGTCACTCTATCATTTTACTGTGTGTTCACATTACAAATACAGCAGAGGGCGCCATCAGAACTGTAATCCATGCCACAGAAAGTATTGTTTGCAAAGTGTAATGTACTGTATGGTTATAATTTCTGTGATTTGCTGCCCCTTCTGTTTTTTGAGGTCTCTAAAAAACAGAGGAGGCCACCATATTATAGTTAAAATTAACTTAAACCACCAAAAATCATATTTGAGTAAGTTCAAAGAAACCAAATTCACTTTAAAATGACATAATACTGTTTTGTGATTTGGTCTCATGCTTTGGTATAAAGAAGTTGGAAGTTGTTCAGAATAAAGCTGCACATTATGTTTTGCAGTATTCTTACAAATATAATGTAAAAACTATTCATAACAACCTGAGCTGGTTCACGATCAGACAGAACTCCACCTACACTTTAAATTGAAGTAAAAATATAATGGTGACAAGCTCATCAAAGCTACTATATGAACAGTTATTTTCTCAGTCTCCTCAAGATAATTAAGAAACAAGATTTATGATCCCTAAAGTGAAATCAAGTATTATACAAAAATCTGTAGTGTACAGAGCCATAGTCATGTGGAGTGGAATTCATTGCCAGCACATATTGTTCAAGAAAATAAAGCTGGGGTTAAACTGTTGTTAAACCAATATCTTTGTAGATTAGGGGAATTTGTTTGCATCTAATGCTAAATGGTGTAGGCAAATAAAAAAGAAAAGAGGATGTAAAATCGGATCTTTTACCCTTTTTCTTGGAATTTGGATGAAAGTGATCACAGGACACATAAAGATGGAAATGATACAAAAGTTATTATGGAAAGGACTGTTTTAGTATGAAAATGGAATGTGTTTTGAATCTCATAAGGAATTTTGTTTGTTTTGTAATATTTGCCTTAATGTCCCGGTAAGGTGGCATTTTACTTCTTCTGTATGAGGTGATTTGTTATTTGGGTGATTAGTTGTTTGATGTAGTGTTTATGTGACTGTAGTAAGTACATGGTTGTGGTGGTTGTGATGGACATGGGGTTCATTAAGGACAGAGACTTGAAATTGGACAAACAAATAAACTCCGTGGTCAGCTTTGACTTCTTTCAGTTGTGGCTCCTGTCTAGAGTAAAATTTTTAGTCTCATCCATGCCTTAAGCTCCAATTGTCTCAGTCACTGTAATTCTGTTAACTTTTTCATATATAAACAACCGCCTCAGTGTTTTTGCAAGATCTATATTTACAGTACAAAATCAATATCTATTTTAGTTTCATGTTACTAAACCAGGTATTGTGCAACTCCCAATAAACAGGACAACAGAACATAAAGTAAAACTGATTTTCTGTAACATTCAAACAGCACAGTGAACTTTTCTTCTTACACATCACATTAAGAAGCCACCCAGTTTCAACTGCAACTAGCAAAGTGCCAGATCTCATCTAAGGTGTTTTTTTCAGGCAAATGATGTGCTACTATATGTAAGTACAGTCTGAACTGCCATGAATCAATTTCCTTACATTAACATACTCGGCCAGGGAAGCTGATCCTGATAGAACACTATCATTTGGCTTTAAATGAATGCTCATAGGTTGCTGTATATTGTAAAGTTAAGGTTATCAAATAAGACTGCATTATGAAATGTATAGTTATTATATTACTGCTTGACTGTTGGGCAGTATTCTTGCGCTTTGAGTTATATTAGATGTTGAGTGCTTATTGTAACTACAGTTTTTAAAATTGTGACTACCTAGTTGATCATAAGCTGACAAAATTAAATTATCAGATAGATAGATAGATAGATAGATAGATAGATGAAGTTAATATGCTCATATTCACAGGTAGCATGTTAGGTCAAAGGTCAAAGTGTTTATTTGTTATATGCACAGTTAGGAATCATGTTTCCCTGTACAATGAAATTCTTACTTTGCCGTCCACATGAATGCCACAAAATAGAAGTGAAACATAAAGTAAATGAGCAATAATACATCAAAATAGGTAGTAATGCAAATCTAAGACACTTTAAAGCAACAAGAACACAATATAATGCAGAGAGAATATATGCTACGTGGGAGCCGTGAAGTGCAAATATTCAGCAGTTTGTGTTAATTATGCATGTGTAAAGTGAGTGTGTAAACAGTACAGATGGAATTATATGAGGTAGATCCTGTTTAGGAGTCTGATGGCAAAGGGAAAGAAAGAGGTTTTCAGTCTAGAGGTCCTGCATTTCACACTTCTGAGCCTCCAACCGCAGAGTGGGGGCGTGAACAGTCCTTGCTGGGGGTGGGTGGGGTCTTTGAGGATAGAGGCAGCTTTCCTACACACCCTGTGGTGGTAAATGCTCTGCAGAGAGGGCAGTGGAGTCCTGGTGATCTTCTCCAGTCTTTACCACTCTCTGCAGGCGCTTGCGGTCCAT
>NW_018128060.1:0-1932 GCF_001952655.1 Monopterus albus | reverse complement strand
ACGCCCAGGTATTTGAAGCTGCTCACCCTCTCCACTTCGAGCCCCTGGATGAACAGCGGCCGATGAGATCTCCTCTCCTTCCTCATGTCCACTATCATCTCCTTTGTCTTGTCCGTGTTGAGGCTGAGATTATTGTCCTTGCACTAAGACACCAAACCAGCCACCTCCCTCCTGTAGGCTGCTTTGTCCCTGCCAGTGATGCGACCTATCACTGCAGTGTCATCCGCAAACTTTAGGATGATGTTGTCTTTGTGGGAGGCAACACAGTCGTGGGTGAACAGAGTGTAGAGGATGGGACTGAGGACACATCCCTGTGGGGTGCCAGTGTTTGTAACAATGCTGGCTGAAGTCCTATTGCCAAGTCCGGGGCCTGCCAGTCCAGGAGCCAGTCACAGAAGGTGGGGTGCAGACCCAGTGTGGACAGTTTGTGGGTGAGTTTGTAGGGGACAACTGTGTTGAATGGAATGTTCACATGTTGGTAATATTTTGGAAGTACAGTGCATAGATTCGGGATTCAGTGTCTTGCTCAGGGACACTTAGGCATGCAGGGAGACTGGGAGTCAAACCAATGACTTGCAGGTCAGGAGATGACCGCCCTACCTCGTGAGCCACAGCCACCCACTTATGTCACAGCTGATGGAAGAAACTTTCTCATGAATACAATAAAAAGCTGTTTACTTGTCTTGTAATTCATAAACCTTAGGAAACAGAACCAATCCAAAATTATTTTAGTAATTCATTTGCTGTGAATAGGAGGTCACTTGTCATTGGATCTTTTCTCCCAGAAAACTTTGTTACAAAGCAAGGCTCAACAATTCACTACGTTGTGGTTACCAGTGCCTGGTTACTGTTTCTTGTTTTTAACTTTGCTCATTAGATTAATGACTTTGTTTACAAAGTGTTGATAGGAAAGATGTGCCACATTCAGCTCTCCAGAGTAATGTATCCACAGTACTTAGCTCTGGTAATGAACCTCAGAGGGTTTAATGACACAGTGCAGTAAACAGCAACTGTCTTGTTTTGCAGAATTTCCAACTGTGACAGACAAGTGAACTTGTGACAGTGAAAGAGCGGATTTCCTCTCCGTTGCATTTTATAAAAAAAGACATTTAAGAGTGAAACATTATTATATTATACACTTTATGTTCAGTGCTAATTAACATGCTGGTAGGGCTGCACAGTTATGGCAGAAATCATAATCACAATTATTTTGAATCAGTCTCAGAATCAGCTTTATTGGCCAAGCCAAGAAAAAGGGATGTGTATTAGGAAAATAAAAATGAAGTACTTATAAATATATAATATATATGTATATACAGTTTAGATGGAGTTTTCAGAGTTATACAAAGGTATATTTACAGATATTGTGCTGAGGGTTGTCATTCTGTTATAACATCATGGGTTAAGTGTTCATCAGAGTGATGGCCTGTGTCTAGTTGTCTACAGTGGCCTGTAATTTACAAATAAAACATTACTACTTCAGGGCTCACCATGATATAGCCACATCCATATCTCTCTCATTCATTTAACAATAAGGCTACATACAGTCCTCTTTCATTTTAGCTTTTAGTTTAATAAGTGTGCTAGTTTTGATAAACTGCTGGTACATGATGGACTTTGAGCAAAACTGGAATGAGCACTTCTCTGCAGGTTTATGCTTGTTTAGTGTTTTGATAGATTACTCTTAGTGACTTATTACTCGCTGAGATTTTATTGTATGTACAGTAACAAGCTTGGGTGTTGTCAACCCAAGTAATGCTTCACTTCACTTAATGTGAGCAAAAAATGCTCACACTGTAGGGTAGAGCACTGCACTGGATTTGTTACACAAGACAAAACAAGAGCATCATTGTGAAACAAAATGTGCCATAATAACCATTTTATCTCGACATTTTATTCATAATTGTTGGAAACCAAAATTGTAATTTATAA
>NW_018128059.1:1381106-1388880 GCF_001952655.1 Monopterus albus | reverse complement strand
TCTCCATACTTGTCATCTTAGATCTCATAAATACTTGGCTCCCTTCACTCTTGCAGGGTACTCCGGGTTTTTGTAATCACTGTGGTAATATAAATAAATGTAAGTGTTTCTATGGTTTTAGAGGCCATAAGTTATATATATATGTGTTGTATGACATATCAATTAATTGCATAATCAAAATTAAACACACTAGCAGTTTGCTGTACTGTATGTTACCTATCTGTACTTGTGATTATTTCTATATAGGCTGCATAAAAAGATGACTCAAAGATAGCTTCTGAACTCAATATGGCAATTTGGAATATCCTATGGCTATACATTTTAAAGGTGCACAAAACCACAATCCCAATACTCTTATGGTTGAACATTAAAAAAAAAACACTTTTGTGGTGGTAGCGCTTTTGAAATTGTTGCTCCAGAAGCTTTTTTACATATATCAGTTGCAGGCCACATCCTGTCCAGGACTGAATAATGACACTGATTTAGTGAATTTTACTTTTTGCTCCAGTGAAAAGTCTGTTATTCATTTGCTACATTATATCTGGGGTTATATATTTGTTTTTTGTCCATTTTTGTACAGCAATTTCTTGGAAAAGCAAAAAGTCCAGCAACACTTGCAGTATATAGAGTAACTTCAATATTATTTAATGCTCTATACACTGCAAATGTTGTTTTTCCTTCATTTGTGCACCTTGGCAGTGGTTAGCTTAAGTTGTGCCAGAAATGTCTGCTTTGCAACAGTATCTTCTCAGAGAAGTTTATGTATAAATCAGTTGCTTGTTAGGCCACATGCCAGTATGTTTTAGTCTTTACCATCAATGAGATCATTTGTTTCTGCGTGCCTGTTATCATCTGGCATTTGTAATTACCTCACATCTACTTAAGAGAAAACTATGTATTGCAGGTTGCACTCTGAAGAAGGCAGTTTATGCCATTACATGTGGGCTATACCCACTTTAACACATTAGTTTTCATCATGAGAGCCATCTGAATAAAGGTGATTTAGTAACTTCAAGAGTGCCTTGGATATTTTTTTCCGTTTTGTGCTGCAAGAAGCATGTTTAAGGTGACCCAGTAATAAGACTTTCTATCAGGTTTCACTTTTTGTATATGCACCTGTAGTACCTTTTTATGCAAATCCAGCCATACCATAAATTCTACAATGACATTAACACTATCATCTTAAGCCTGGGGGAGGCTGGTATCCAAGAAATCATCTGTAGCTGCTCATCCCTCCTCCCGGCATATATCTCCGCCTCCCCAAACTTCAGAAGTGTTGCAGTAAAGTCGGCTTTGGTTTGGAAGGAGGAGGAATAATAAGTGGGGCAGAGAGAGTGCACATGCAGCAAATTGGCAGCTCCATCAAATTACACTTGCATTAAGGAGGTTTTGAAGGACGTAATCCTTATGCCAAAGCCAGCCCACCCCTCCCTTCCTACAACACTTAACTTTTGTCAACGTAAACGGCACATTTCATGCCCTGCCATTAATCTGTCGGATTACAAAATACAAGTAGTTGTAGCAGGGTTGGGTGGGGGCATAGGAAATGAGGTGAGGGGTTGATTTGTAATGAATTCACTGGATCTTGGCTTAATGTTGGATGGTGGTTGGCAGAGGTAACTGGATGAGGAAGGTATCATATTACTCTGTGGCTAGTGTGTGATCTTTGTAATTTTTCTTTCCATGAACCAGTCTGTCATGTTGAACTGATTTTTGCCATTTTATGGAATCTTCTATCATATATAGGGATAGAGGACTGGTGTGATGGTCCTAGGGTTGCTTTCAGAGGATAAACCACCTGCGGACTGTCTGCACACTGAGTGAGATTCCACCCTCTCTCTCTACTGGGCATGGAAGAGCTCACAGTGGGAGTCATGGAGGATCCTACCATCATTATTTATAGATGGAGTGGCCTGGGAATAAGCTGACACATACAGAGTTTGAAGATGCCATTTCATGGGGGATGTGGCCCTCATCCTAGGGGAGGGGACAAGAACAGGCCAACTGGTGTTGGACAAAAAATCTACTCAATGTTCTATCTGATTTAACAATCTGGACATTTATTTCAGAAGAAAGATCTAATCATAATGTGATTTCTTTGGCTTTTTTTTTTTAATTTGGCACATGATCATATTTTATCATGGTGTTGTAAACAGTAGATTACAACAGATTTATAGTTCTATATGAAATACACATTAGAAAAACTTGAATTTAATAAAAATTTTAATAAGGTTACTCCCCAACACTTGAGATTTTTGAAAGTGAGCCAAATAAGTGAGCAAGCTTTTGATTTTAGGGATGATAAATGGTAAATGGTCTTATACTTGTATAGCGCCTTTCTATGCTTTACACCACACTCGAAGCACTTTCACACTATTTGGCCATTCACCCATTTGCACTCACACATTAACAGACCAGTGTTATCACCGGGAGTAACTGGGGGTTCAGTGTCTTGCTCAAGGACACTTCAACATGTTGACTGGACAAGCCGGGAATCTAACGTGTTCGAACGTGACGTGTTTTCATGACGAAAGCATGTTCTTTCCTCCAGCTGTGGCTCATGAGGTAGAGTGGGTCCCCCTACTGGTTTAATCCATGACTTCCCTAGTCCACATGTTGAAGTGTTATTTGGTAAGATGCTGAACCCCAAGTTGCTCCCAGAGATGTCACCAGGTGTGTGAGTGGGAGAATGACTGTGTGTGAAAGGGAAATAATTAGGGCTATACCTGACTAAAAAGTTTGTCAGTTGGCTTTTCAGTGTTACTCTCAACTGGCATGAATTTCAGTGATGAGTTCAATCACATTAAAGCTGAATTAACTATTATTGACCACAAACTTGGATGACTCAAGTAAAAAATTGTCTAGAAGTGTTTTCTCCCTGTTGTATTAAACCCCCATCCCCACTCTGCTATCTTCAGGCCTTGTGTTTATTTCTTTCTCTCTATGGTCAATGTTGTTAAAATCCACACCACGCTGCTTTCACACCCCCGCTGAGCTGAGTTTATCAGATGCATTTTTCATACCAGTATGGCTCATTTCAAAGACACTGTGTAGGCTCCCTGTGCTGGTGCAGAGGCAGCCATCTTAAATTGCTGGCTGGACCATGATGGAACCATACCCAATCCGTCACAGGTCCGTGCATGGCCCCTGCTCTTACCTTGTATCCCCCCTCGACGATGCAGTGATTGTAGCGCTGCCTTGTTAACACCCCTAAGCACTGTGTGTGCAAAATGCCCACAGTGTTGTGTATATATCCACCAGGTGGAGCAGTGTTTGTTGTAGTTTACTGCAGAGGCCACTGATGATTTGATCCTTCTGGTGATGTCCAGAACTGCTGGTGGATGAATATAGTAGGATTGCTGGACCGAGTAAGGCACTTGGTTGGCAGTGGCTGCCTACAGTACATATTAATCAGTGTCCGTGCATGCCACAAAAATAAGTACTATTTCATTATGCTTACATGTGTCTTTTGAGACATCTTTCCACTGGCAGTTATTGCATTATATTTACATTTTTCTCATTGTTAAGTCAAGGTTGTCACGTCTACATTACAGAAAAAAGATGCTCTGTTACTTTTTTATACACTCCCAAATAGTAACTTTTTCCAAATTTCAAGGCCATTCTTGGCCACAAAGACATGCTCGCTTAAAAAAAAATTACATTCCTATATAGCCTATACAAATGCATTGCAAACGAAGATAGATTTTGTAGTGAACATATTTGATTATTAGATTATATTCCAATGTAACAAATTTAATGCTTGAATGAATATAGCGCTGCATTTTCATACACTAACAGCAGTGGGTTAAGACTGGGTGGGAAGCAAAATGAGGGTACAGAGCACAGTGTTGTTACACCAGAAGCTTGAGTTTGGTTCTCTTTTGAGTTCTGCTATAACGTTAAATTTGAAGTCATTTTTAAAGTTTTGCTCAATGTAAACCATGAACCATGATAAACTAGAGAAATGCATTTCCTGTCGTAAATACGTGTGGATGCTAATAAAAGCTGATAGATCGTCCTGAAACAGCTGAAAGATGAGAAGAAATGGCTGCAGTTCTTTGTTGAAATAGTTGAGAAGAAATGGCTGAAGCTCTTTGTTGAATAATCTGAAGGATGAGATGCAATAAAGTAGGAATAGCCTTGAAGAGCTGAACATGAATGGCTTTTCTAGCTGAAGGTATGCTGAACTTATTAAGATGTGAAAATAGTCCAATTGGACCCCACAAAGGAGGTAAAACAAGTAGGTGTGAATATGTGTGGTGCTGCATTTTATGGACCACCAGATGGCACTCCAAGACGGTGTCATTGACTCAGCACTTTGAGCTCCCATTGACTTGTATTGCAAAATATAAAGCTGAATCAATTAAAAAGTATAAATGTTATCAAAAAGTTGAGTACAAGCAGGGATGTCGCTGAAGAGTTGAACAGATGAAGACCTCAATGGCCTGTATAGCTGAAAGTATGCTGGACTTAAAAAGTGCCAAAAAAGGGTGGAAGATCCCAGAATAGTAACTAGAGAAATGCATTTCCTGTTGAAAATGCGTGTGGATGCTGTAATGCTGAAGTATCACCCTGGAAAGGCTGAAATACCTAAATCAATTGCTGAAACAGCTGAAAGATGAGAAGAAATGACTGCAGTTCTTTGCTGAAATAGTTGAAGGTTGTGAAGAAATGGCAGAAGCAGTTTGAAACAGCTGAAGCATGAGATGCAGTGCTGAACAATTGTGGAAATTGAAAAAACCGTTGAATAACTATAAAAGATGAAAAAAAAAGAATAATTACTATATGTAGAATGAAATAAAAGGCTGAAATTGTGTCAACAGGCCTCACAAAGTATGGAAAACAAACATGAGTGTGTGTGTGTGTGTGTGTGTGTGTGCAATCCCCATGTAGTAGGATAAACAAGTAGGGGTGTGTGTGTGGGTGTGAGCAGTCCCCTTGTAGTAGGAAAAACAAATAGGAGTGTGTGTGTGTGTGTGTGAGAGAGAGAGAGAGAGAGAGAGAGAGAGCAGTTCCCTGGTAGTAGGACAAACAAGTAGGAGTGTGTGTGTGAGAGAGAGAGAGAGTAGTCTTACACCTTGAGGACTTGAGGATCGCCCTGAAAATGTCTGAAATCAATTGCTCAAACAGCTCAATGATGAAAAGAAATGGCTGGAGTTCTTTGTTGAAAAAGTTGAAGGATGATATGCACAGAATGATTGTGCACGTCATTAAGCTTGGACACAAAATAGACAATGAAACAGCTGGAAGGAACAGTCATAACAGAGCATCAGGTACAGCTGACAATCTAGTGCAGCGAGAGACATGGTGAAAAAAAATAAATAAAATTGTTTTTGAGAGTATCTAACGTGTGCCACGCAGCAGGAGAGCTAAATACAGCGGCCAAAAATGCCCTGAAAATAACTATCACTGCGCATCTGACCAGTCTGCACGCTTGCTTTGAGGACTGCTTTCCAGAGAAACATGACAATAGTCACTGGATAAGAGATCCCTTTGGAATCAACATGGAAAGCGCTGTGTTGCCAAGCAGCAAGGAGAATCAGCTGGTCAAGCTGTCATGTGTCCAGATGCTGAGAAAGAAATTTGATGAGGTAAGGCCCCCCCATTTCTAGTGCAAATGTGTGATGTCTGAATATCCCTCCCTTGCTGCATTGGCAGTCAAAGCAATACTACTGTTTACAACAACCTATCTGTGTTAAAGTACAGCTCAAGTCAAAGCAAAGGAACAGGTTGGACACTGAACATGAACTGAGAGTAGCTCTGTCTACTATCAGCCTAAACATTGAAACTCTTGTCAAAACTAAAGGACAACTGCGGCTATCTCATTAGTTCACTGTATAATAAAATCTTGCTTACATGTTAAGTGAAAAGAGACTATAAAGTATTATTCATGTTGTGTTTGCAGGTCTGCATTCAGTTTTATACATATACAGCACCCTGTTGTGTTATTCGACTGTTGTATTTATGTTATTTATTTTTATTTTTGAGTAACATTTCCTCAATGCAGACAGAAAAATCTGACACAAAGGCTGTACTGACTATGTTTTGAACCTTGAGGACTACTAGGGTGTGGCTATTGAAATGAGACATAAAAATATAAAAAGTAATTATGCAAAAACTGTAAAAGGTATCAAAAAACTGTACATTATGAATAACTGAAGAGTTGCTGAATAGATAATAGTTGAAACGGTGTTTTTAGCTGAAGTTATTAAGATGTGAATATTTTTCCCATTCATTTGAAAGGGGCAAAAATTGTTTAAAAATGCTAAATAGCTGAAAAAGTATAAATGTTACAAACAACAAAGATACATTCAAAATAAAGCTAAATATTTCAAAATTATGAAGTTTAGAAAAATTCTGCATAGAAGCATGAATGTCCTTGAGGAGCTGACCATTTTCATACATGAAGTAGCTGAAAGGTATGCTGAGTAAAGAATTTCCCCATTCATATGAATGGGGCAAAACTTTCAAAATAAAGTTAAATATTTCAAAGGTATGATGTTTAGAAAAATCCTGAAGCATGTATGTCCTTGAGGAGCTGAACATTTTGATATCGAAAATAGCTGAAAGTATGGTGAAGTAAAATTTTCCCATTCATTTGAATAGGGCAAGATTTTCAGAATAAAGCTAAATATTTCAAAGGTATGATGTTTAGAAAAATCCTGAAGCATGTATGTCCTTGAGGAGCTGAACATTTTGATATCTGAAAGTATGGTGAAGTAGAATTTTCCCATTCATTTGAATGGGGCAAGATTGTAAAAAATAAAGCTAAATATTTCAAAAGTATCAAGGTTAGAAAAATTGTGAATAGAAGCCTGAATGTCCTTGAGGAGCTGAACATTTTGATACTTGACATTATGCTGAAGAAGAATTTCCCCCATTCATTTCAATGGGGCATGATTTTCAAAACAAAGCTAAATATTTCAAAGGTATTAGATTTAGAAAAATTGAGTAGTAGCATCAATGTCCTTGAAGAGCTAAACATTTTGATACCTGAAATAGCTGAAATTATGCTGAGTATAGAATTTCCCCCATTCATTTGAATGGGGCAAAATTTTCAAAATAAAGCTAAATATTTCAAAGGTATGAAGTTTAGAAAAATTCTGAAAAGAAGCTTAAATGTCCTTGAAGAGCTGAACATTTCATGACATTTCATTCTGCTGAAGTTGAATTTCCCCATTCATTTGAATGGGGCAAAATTGTCAGAATAAATGCTGAATATTTTCAAAAGTATGAAAGTCTCTCTTTGTATTAGGCTATTCTGAATGAACGCAGGGTACTCTTTTGGTCTATGCTTTACTCTAAAAATATGAACACTCCTATTGTTGATGTTATTAACAACACACTCTGGAGAGGCTGTTTGTAATTTATTGTGGCACAACAGCTGTAACTTCATAATTGTCAGGTCTGTGTGTCCAGTTATTTTATGGGGACTCTTTTTTTAACTGGTGTCTATCTCTGCTAAAAACTACTTTTCTAGATAGCCTATGCAATTACACAACAAATGCTGATACGTTTTGTGGTGAATTTATTTGGTTATTTCTTTTCCGATGAAACATTATATACATATATGTATATGTGTACATACATGTATATGTATGTATGTATATATACACACAGTATATATACATACTGTATGTTCTCAACCACAATGATCAAGCTAAGATCCTGTGGGACTTTACAGACTGACAAACTGGTAATGGCCAACCAACCAGACATAGTAGTGGTGGACAAACAGAAGAAGAAGGCCGTAGTGATCCATCCATCCATCCAT
>NW_018128059.1:1375638-1378998 GCF_001952655.1 Monopterus albus | reverse complement strand
GATGTAGCAATCCCAAGCGATAGCAACATCAGGAAGAAGGAACACGAGAAGCTTGAGAAATACCAAGGGCTGAAAGAAGAGCTAGAAAAGATGTGGAAGGTGAAGGCACAAGTGGTCCCTGTGGTACTAGGAACGTTGGGGGCTGTGACCCCCAAACTGGGAGAGTGGCTCCAACAGATCCCTGGAACAACATCTCAGACCTCTGTCCATAAGAGTGGAGTCCTAGGAACAGCAGGACCCTCAAGCTCCCAGGCCTCTGGTAGAGGACCCAAGCTTGAAGGAAGGTGGGGCAAGTAGGGAATTTTTAAAATTTTGTTTTAATGTATGTATATATTGCTATGCATTTACCTACACTACAGCAGCAGAAAAAGCTTAACATTCCCTTGGATCTCAGAAGCAATGACTTCATGAGTTTCTTTACAAATAAAATCACAACTATTAGAGAAAGAAATAATCAAACAATTCCCACTGCTCTCACAGAGATGCCATCAAATACAATGGCTTTAGAAACATCTGTAAGACCTTATTTATACTTGGACTGTTTCTTCCACAGATCTCTCTTGAGTTGACCTCAGAAATTGCTTCATCTAAAACAGGGGTGTCAAACTCAATCGCACAGGGGGCCAAAACTCGAAGCACACTTCAGGTCGCGGGCCAAACAGGATAAAAATGTATTGAACATAAATATGAATCAAAACAGACAGGATACAATATTATTCAAAAATAAATAAACTTTAACTTAAAATCAGCAACCATGTTTCTGCTAAGGCTTACATTTGCAAACACCTGCTTTTTGTCTGGACACAAGACATCGCACACTTTTATCATGCAGCTCTTCAGAAGCTCTCCCTCGGTAAATGACCGTGCTGATTTGGCTATCTCCTCAGCCGCAATAAAACTTGCTTTCACAGCAGCTTCACTGTGTGATTTCGCTTTAGTGAAAAGTCTGTTGTGATGTCAGATTCCTCTTCAACTCCTCTACCTTGTGTAGCTTCTGCTCTGCATTCACGTTTTTCAGCTTGTCCTGATGTTTTGTCTCGTAGTGCCATCTTAGGTTATATTCCTTAATTACAGCCACATTAGCTCCACAAATAATGGGTTTACCGGCAATGTCAATAAACATATACTCAGCCTCCCGCTGGTTTTGAAAGGCTCTGCTTTCAGAATCAACTTTTCTCTTGGCCATTGTTAGGGGCTAGCTTTGACTTGAAATTAGGGTTGTATACATCAACAGACATATGATTGATCTGACATAATTGACACAGGAATGATCACAGGTACCCCATCGTTCGGTAAGGCAGGTGTTGCGCTGCATTATGGGATTTGTAGTTTGTGTGTTATTGGTGCTTCATATCGCCGGGCCATTAAAAAAAAGATATATAAAATGATCTCGTGGGCCAGATGTGGCCCGCTAGCCTTGAGTTTGACACGTGATCTAAATCATCACCATGTCTCCTGGACCCCATCCTGACTGCTCAAAGACATCTTGCCCCTAATCAACACATCCATATTAGATCTGATTAACCTCTCTCTATTAACAGGCTATGTTCCGCAGGCTTTTAAGGTTGCTGTAAATATACCTCTACTCCAAAAAGCCTACTCTTGACCCAGGTGTCCTAGCTAATTATACACCAATATCCAATCTCCCATTTATTTCCAAAATCCTTGAAAAAGCTGTTGCAAAGCAGTTAAGTGACCACTTGCACAAGAATGATTTGTTTGAGGATTTTCAGTCAGGATTTAGAGTCCATCATAGTACAGAAACCGCATTGATGAAAGTCACCAACGATCTTCTCCTAGCCTCAGACAATAGACTTGTCTCTGTTAGATATTAGTAAATCAGTTAGATAATTGTTAGACAATGTGTTGAATCAGATGTGTTAGTAATGCAGTTTAGATAAGATTTAAGGTCTGCTCTAGTCTGTTTTGTTTCAAGGTTAGCAGACAGAATGTTGATTCTGAAAAGTGAACCATAGGTACACCAATTCTTTTCCTGCATTAACCTTATATTAGAATATTCTGTCTGAATGAATGAATGAATGCCTTAGCTACACACCATGTGACAACATACATACACATTGAAATTCTTCATTTTGTTATGACTAGGTAAAAGTGCGGCTGCTCAAAGCATGTGGAGCACTAGATAAGACATGGAGTCTTTGGATTCACTTCATCTGGGTAAGGGGTTAGCCTAAACCTTATAAATGAATTAGGTTCTGTGTGGCAAGGGTCTCCACTTTCCCAGCAGCCTGCGTGTGTGTCTGAAAAGGGAGCAATCCGGGTCGTGTTTGTAATTTTACTTGTGGTTAAAATAAACCAGCACTAGATGAAGAAAGACGGACTCCTTCGTTATTCAGAGCTGTCCAATTAAAGAACTGGGGTACTACAGTGTAATATAAATTTTTATGCCTTCTCATAAATTTGACATTATATTTGACACTACAATTGGAAAAGCAAAGTAACTGCAGTTTAAAATTATTCTTCTTCTTCTTTCGGTTGTTCGCGTTAGGGGTCGCCACAGCGAATCATTTGTTTCCACCTAACTCTATCGTGGGCATCCTCTACTCTCGCCCCAATTAACTTCATGCCCTCTTTAAGATTCTTGCTCAGTTTTATTTACACTGCTGTTAAAACAAGATTAGGCATAGGTTATATGCAAACTTTCTATACTGCATTTTATCCAATATTCTTTTTAATTTTTTGATTACTCTGGGTATTTTTACTGTGTGGATGCTGTAAAGCTTTTCAGCATCCACACTATGCTCTCCTGTTTTTTATTTTATTGTATGGATGCTGAAAAGCATCCATACTACTGGGGTACTACATCTCATACGTACTTGTCCTCTTAGATCTCAGTGCTGCTGTTGAAACCATTGATCACAGCATCTTACTGCAGAGATTGGAACATGTTATTGGGATTAAAGGAACTGCACTAAGTTGGTTCAAATCTTATTTATCAGAAAGATTTCAATTTGTTCATGTCAATGATAAATCTTCCATGCAGACTGAAGGTAGTCACGGCGTTCCACAGGGCTCTGTGTTAGGTCCAATTCTCTTCACTTTATACATGCTCCCTTTAGGCAATATTATCAGGAAGGACAGCATAAATTTCCATTGCTATGCAGATGATACTCAGTTATATTTATCTATAAACCCAGATGAATCAGATCAGCTGTTCAAACTTCAAGCATATCTTATAGACATAAAGGCCTTGATGACCTGTAACTTCTTACTTGTAAACTCTGCCAAAAATGAACTCATTGTGCTTGGCCTTGAAAACCTTTGAAATCTGCTGTCTAATCATATAGTTACTTTAGATGACATAACTCGCATCTCCAGTACTAGTGTGAGGAACCTTGG
>NW_018128059.1:1373791-1374347 GCF_001952655.1 Monopterus albus | reverse complement strand
TTTTTTTTTTCTATCCCCCCTCCTCTATCCACTCACCCCAACCGATTGAGGCAGAAGGCCACCCACCAAGAGCCGGGGTCTGTCAGATTTCTTCCGTTAAAGGGAGTTTTTCCTCCCCACTGTTGCCAAGTGCTTGCTCAAGGGGGATTTGTTGGGTTTTCCCTATGTAATAATAGTGATAACAGTAAGGTATAGACCTTACTTTGTAAAGTGTCCTGAGATGACTTTTGTTGTGATTTGGCGCTATACAAATAAAATTTGATTTGATTTGATCCTAAAATTTGTGGATGAAACCGCAGTGATAGGTTGCATCACTGGCGAGGACGAAGCAGCCTACAGGAGGGAGGTGGCTGCTCTGGTGTCATGGTGCGAGGACAATAATCTCACCCTAAACATGGACAAGATGAAGGAGATGATAGTGGACATGAGGAAGGAGAGATCTCATCAGCCGCTGTTCATCTTGGGGCTCAAAGTGAAAAGGGTGAGCAGTTTCAAATACCTGGGCGTCCACATCAGTGAGGACCTCACCTGGACTACCACACAGCTGGTCAAGAAG
>NW_018128059.1:1360441-1373733 GCF_001952655.1 Monopterus albus | reverse complement strand
AGCAACTTCTACAGCTCGAGAGCATCCTGACCAGCTGCATCACTGTCTGGTATGGCAGCACTACTGTTATGGACCGCAAGCACCTGCAGAGAGTGTTAAAGACTACGGACAAGATCCCCAGGACCCCACTGCCCTCTCTGCAGAGCATTTACCACTACAGGGTGCATAGGAAAGCTGCCTCCATCCTCAAGGACCCCACGCACCCCCAGCACGGACTGTTCTTACCCCTGCCCTCTGGTTGGAGGCTCAGAAGCATGTAATGCAGGACTTCTAGACTGAAAAACTCTTTCTTTCCTACTGCCATCAGACTCCTAAACAGCTGACTCAGGATCTATCTCATGTAATTCCATTTGTACTGTTTACATACTCATTTTGCATATGCACAACTGCATACTCACTGCTGAGTATTTACACTCCACGGCTCCCAGGTAGCATATATTCTCTCTACATTATATTGTGTTCATGTATTTTTATTTGCTTCCTTTACTTGCTGCTTTAAAGTGCCTTAGATTTGTGATTTTACTGCCTATTTAGATTTGTGTTATTGGTCATCTACTTTATACTTCACATGTATTGTGTGGCATTCATGTGGATGGCAAAGTAAGAATTTCATTGTACAGGGAAACACGTTTCCTAACTGTGCATATGACAAATAAACACTTTGACCTTCATGAGGCCAAAACCTAAAGTACTGCCAGAGAGGCAGTAGGGTGAAAATGAAAGAGGATTTTAAGGGGAGAAAAGAGCTTTTATGTGAACACCACATGGTTCATCAACATGTATTATAGTTTTTGTATGGGCAACAGGATATGATCGCCTATACTGAAGTGAAGTGTGATGTCTCAGCCAAGCCTACCAAGAAAATTTAACTAGAGGCCTTGAAGGTTAAAGGCAGGTTGCTATATACGCAAACTGCAGGCAACGTTCACAATGCTAGAAACTCTTACTGATCCTCGGGGCCACCAGTACCTCTCCATTGAAACTTGACATGACTCAATTTGTCACCCCTCCTAACAGATCCTAACACAGAGAGAAAAAATATGGCTGGAGGGCTGAGACTGCTGGTTCGAACCACATGGAACAAGTCTTGACTGCTTAAATCTGCTCTGATCAGCATTTTCTGGAGAAGGGATTGTCTGCCCAGTCCTATGGTAACACTTTTGTACCAACCAGTGCTTTTTGCATCATCTCTCCCTGTGTAAAGGCATCTTGCTTTGCCTTTCATTCCCTCCTTTCTCTGTTTTGCTGTCTCACATTGGTATACGCACAAATATGCATCAAGACATGGATTTCCAAATCCACATACACACAATCTTCTGTCAAACACATTTTCTTTCTCTTTCTTAACCCTCCCTTTAGTGTTTCTTTCCCTCTCCATTTTCCTTTTGACTTCCACAGACACTAATTCCCTTTCTTCAAGGACAAGCATCTCACAGCGCATCATTTGAATAAAACTTTTAGTCGCCATGGCCTCCCAGGGCTTAAGTCCACATAGCCCTTCTTCCCAATCCCCTTTTTAATGTTCTAACATTGATAGCACCTAGTACTGTCAATAAATATTAACATCCAGTGGGATGAGATATGCTCTGGTTGGGCCGTCTGTTCACTACACGGGTCTCAGGGCGGCTGTCTCTGTGCTGGTACCAAGGAGGGATTGTTAAGCTAGTGACCCAGACTTTTAAAAGAAAATGAAAGCTCTGGGACTTCTTGTAGATGCTATTCTAGGAAAGCATCAATCAGGCCACTTAATCAGAGAATTTCAAAATGTTGTTTTAGCATGGGTGGGAAATTATGAATTCCTACAGTCTTTTAAACATAAAAAATAAAATAAGTAAACCACTGTATTCATATCCTAATGCCACTACTGCCTATGAAAATAAGCAAAGTAGGTTTGCACTGGACTTCCCAGCAGATGCATTTTCTTTAGTTAAGAAGATGACAGCAGGGGGATAATAAAACAACATATTTGTTGTCCGGATGAAATATGTGGTGGCATGGTGGTGCAGTGTTTACTGCTGTTGCCTTACAGCAAGAAGTTTATGGGTTTGAAACCCAGCCAACCTTGTGCCTTTCTGTGTGTGTGGATGAATTATTATCTGCATGTCACTAGGTGTGTAAAATACATGTATTCATGCCAAACCTTTTTGGTACAGGACTTTAAGTTTGGCACAGATGTGTACCAAATGTAATCCTCAATAGTAGTTAACAATAGGCTTGTTTTGCATGTGGTACATTTTTCAAATTTGTACAAACATATGGACCAGCTTAGCCAAGCTTCTGGCTAGCAAACATATCAGCCAATGCAAGTGAAAAGGCCAGAGCTGGAAGACTCTCCCTTATCATTATGGTCATTTGCTGGAAACATCTGTTTGGGGTTCCAGGTGAAATAGAGCAATGGCCAAAGACAAGTGGATAAGATGTCTTAATTGTTGTCGTCCACCATGATGTCTGCCACTTAATATGCTCATTCAAGTGGTAATCAGGTAAGTTTCTGGCAACACATCAAACTTGCTCATTTGAAACTACACTACATGAATGTGAATGTCACTCCTGCAATGAAAAACAAGCTTAGTACAAATGCTGCTTCCTTCATCACTTAAACAGCCTTTCTGTAGTTACTGGAGCACTTATTAGTAGTAATTTGCAGTAATATGGTATTTTTTATTCTTTTTTTTAATTAAAATAAAATCTTTTGATGTTACAAAAGTTCATAATAAATGACAATTTTATGACTTGTACTATTGTACTGAAAATTAACGGCAACATGACAAAACCAATGCACATGGCAAACCATGATCTCTGTGTACTGTTAAGATCCCTACATGTCAGTACATGTAATTCAACCTCCAGTAATCTGCAATAACAAATATTTATTTACTATGTGTTATGGATTTCAGGACTTTTTTGGACAGTTATGTAAAAAAAAATCTGAAGATTTTTATGACTTTGGAAGGGATGTTTTACAGTACATGTTGAGCAAATTAGTACACTATCACCACACATTTATTTTGTATATTGTCTGAATTATTTTGTGATTTTAATTTGCAAGTAGAGTTTGAGTTTGCAAGTATTCAAAAGCTTCTTCTCAGAAGCCCAAATTTGTATCACTAACTCAACTGGTATGCTGTGTACGTTGTACCATAATCAGTTCACTGTCAGTCCCATTATTCTCCTTTTAAAGGATATATGAAGATAGAGATAAGTTTCATATCTGTTAAATAACCAGGACTTCATTTGCTTAGATCAGCATAAAGACATGTAGAAGAGGAAGAGGCTAACCTGACTGGCTCCTATAAGAAAATGTAGCCTATGCCTTTTAGCATAGCATCTTTTTAATTTAAATCATAGTCAGAGAACAACAAAAAAACAACACGACTTTGGTTGGTGAACAAGTGGGTAGAGTAACTGCCGTACCTGGTGTCAACATGTTTGTGCAGTGTATGTGTTACACTGTAGCTGGAGACACTGCATAGAAGTACTGGATGAATGGATACACAGTTAAGTTTCAGCATGCCATACTATCTAAAACCATAAATTAACATTTGTCACATTCTGTCATTTACAGATCAAATATATAACAATAATAATCTTTAGAGATGATGGTGAGCTTTTTTTTCCTACTTTGGAGGGAAGTGTTGGTTGCGGTTGGTATGTGTTCTGTCACACTAATTATGTATCTCTTTCATATTTTATATGTTTTGCACAGCACTTTAGGCCAGTGCATGCCGCATTAAAATGTGCTTTAGGAATAAAATGTACTTACTGTTTCCTCTTGAGTCCAGCCTTTGTGTTAGAGTAGGCTAACATTGTCCTGACTCTAGCTCTGCAATTAACACACAGGCAGGCATCAGATTCACATTATTAGGAATTTTCAGAAATCCACAGATACTCAGGAATTGCCAAATTTGAATACACCTGGGGCACAAATGCTCCACCACCAGTGATGTTTCCAAGCCAGAGTAGGATATTTCCCAGCGCTTCACTGTCTATTAATTATATGAAGGTACTGTACAAGAAACCTAGTTCCGAAGCTCCTCAATTCTATTAGTCTGATGAAGCCAAGGCACCCAGGAGATACAGTGCCTTGCGAAAGTATTCGGCCCCCTTGAACTTTACGACCTTTTGCCACATTTCAGGCTTCAAACATAAAGATATAAAACTGTAATTTTTTGTGAAGAATCAACAACAAGTGGGACACAATCATGAAGTGGAACGAAATTTATTGGATATGTCAAACTTTTTTAACAAATAAAAAACTGAAAAATTGGGCGTGCAAAATTATTCAACCCCCTTAAGTTAATACGTTGTAGCGCCACCTTTTGCTGCGATTACAGCTGTAAATCGCTTGGGGTATGTCTCTATCAGTTTTGCACATCGAGAGACTGAAATTTTTGCCCATTCCTCCTGCAAAACAGCTCGAGCTCAGTGAGGTTGGATGGAGAGCGTTTGTGAACAGCAGTTGTCAGTTCTTTCCACAGATTCTCGATTGGATTCAGGTCTGGACTTTGACTTGGCCATTCTAACACCTAGATATGTTTATTTGTGAACCATTCCATTGTAGATTTTGCTTTATGTTTTGGATCATTGTCTTGTTGGAAGACAAATCTCCGTCCCAGTCTCAGGTCTTTTGCAGACTCCATCAGGTTTCCTTCCAGAATGGTCCTGTATTTGGCTCCATCCATCTTCCCATCAATTTTAACCATCTTCCCTGTCCCTGCTGAAGAAAAGCAGGCCCAAAACATGATGCTGCCACCACCATGTTTGACAATGGGGATGGTGTGTTCAGGGTGATGAGCTGTGTTGCCTTTACGCCAAACATAACGTTTTGCATTGTTGCCAAAAAGTTCGATTTTGGTTTCATCTGACCAGAGCACCTTCTTCCACATGTTTGGTGTGTCTCCCAGGTGGCTTGTGGCAAACTTTAAACGACACTTTTTATGGATATCTTTAAGAAATGGCTTTCTTCTTGCCACTCTTCCATAAAGGCCAGATTTGTGCAGTATACGACTGATTGTTGTCCTATGGACAGAGTCTCCCACCTCAGCTGTAGATCTCTGCAGTTCATCCAGAGTGATCATGGGCCTCTTGGCTGCATCTCTGATCAGTCTTCTCCTTGTATGAGCTGAAAGTTTAGAGGGACGGCCAGGTCTTGGTAGATTTGCAGTGGTCTGATACTCCTTCCATTTCAATATTATCGCTTGCACAGTGCTCCTTGGGATGTTTAAAGCTTGGGAAATCTTTTTGTATCCAAATCCGGCTTTAAACTTCTCCACAACAGTATCTCGGACCTGCCTGGTGTGTTCCTTGTTCTTCATGATGCTCTCTGCGCTTTAAACAGACCTCTGAGACTATCACAGTGCAGGTGCATTTATACGGAGACTTGATTACACACAGGTGGATTCTATTTATCATCATTAGTCATTTAGGTCAACATTGGATCATTCAGAGATCCTCACTGAACTTCTGGAGAGAGTTTGCTGCACTGAAAGTAAAGGGGCTGAATAATTTTGCACGCCCAATTTTTCAGTTTTTTATTTGTTAAAAACGTTTGAAATATCCAATAAATTTCGTTCCACTTCATGATTGTGTCCCACTTGTTGTTGATTCTTCACAAAAAATTACAGTTTTATATCTTTATGTTTGAAGCCTGAAATGTGGCAAAAGGTCGCAAAGTTCAAGGGGGCCGAATACTTTCGCAAGGCACTGTAGGTTAGTAGGCATCATGTAAACTATCACTATTCCACAGATGATCAACAGGTCGACTGAAAAATCTGACACAACTGCACAGTCGTATCCAAAACAATAGCTATGTGCTCCATCAATTTTTTTAAAGGGTGTGGACAGAGTAACACCTAACTATTTTGTTAGAAAAAAATCTTTGCTGACAATCTGCTAAATAAAAGTAAACATCAAAATGAATTTCAGAAATAAATACAACATCAAGCAACTCAGGTGTAATTCTGCTATTACTGTAAATATGACAGTAAATAGGTATTTAACAGCAAATAGTTATGGATCATTGACAAATATTATTATGCTATTATTATTAAGCATGGAAAATTTGCACAGTGAATTTGAAAATGAACTCAACTTAAAAGAAACATTGTCAGCTCTTGGCAGTATATTTGAGCTGCTGTATTCATATTTTAAATTTCTAAACTTCTGCTGCTAGAACACAGGAATTTCCCCATTGTGGGATCAATAAAGTCATACCTACCTACCTACGACACATTTCCTTTGAGACAAACTTGCAGGATTTCCAAACTGTCATAACAGGGAGAGAACCTTGTATTTTGAAAGTAATGAATGTGATGATGCCATGATTCCTCGCAGCCACCAACATGCACACATATGATATATGTAATGTATTAATTTGATCCCACCCCATTTCTAAGTGTGTCACAGGTGACCCTAGCTATGAAAATACCTAAATGTACTTGGCACACCAGCACACTCAGATTTGACTGTGCTCTGTGTTGCATCACCAGGTTTGCAGAAATAGTGTCTGACATGAATTCATATATTTTGAGGCCAACTCAGATTGAAAACATTTTTCATTTTTAACCAATTCAGACTGTGCAGTGTTGTTTGAGTGCTTTCTAGGTGTTTTCTCATTAAAACCAGTCTGGTCAATATAATGCAGGCAATTTCAGCTGATAAAAACAGTCAGGCTTTTGTCTTGGCAACAAAGAGTACAAAGGCACTGAGTTAGAAGTCACTGAGTTGAACATTAAAATATTGCCTAAACCTTGGTGTAGGATTATCAGTCAGGGGAAGCATCTTCATTTATTATGTTTCACTACTCATTTATTGTAATTTGTCACCATCTGTGTATGTCTGGGACTTTGGTGACTTCTGAAAATTGAGTGATCAATCAGTCCAACACGCATCAGGCTTTGTAGGCTTGATTCATTGATAAACAAATATCTAGGAAAGACAAATGTTATCAGAAGTGCACTCTTGCAATCGACTCAATATCTGGTGTGCATTAAGAAGACAAATCTGAAAGTACTTAGCATTTCTAAGTTTCCCCACTTGTGCAGTACAAGCCTTATTGGCCTGATGACTGTAACTCCAGCAGCCACCACCATAAGATACTGTCACACCCCGTCTTCTTCTCTTGTCCCTGACTTGCAGCTCCCACCCCTGAGCCCAGATTCATTACAAGATGTGGCCATGGTATTAAGATACAGCTGCATTAACAAAGTTGTCTCTGTATCTTAATTGAATCTACCCCCACCAGAGCTGAATCTGGATTATGTTTACCTGAAATATAAGCGGCTCGGCAGACTGAACACAGTCCCACTGATAAAACAGTGGGTTGTTCCCCCTCCCAATCCTAATCCCCATCTGTAATTTGTTCCTCGATGGATGTAGCTGTGGTGATGGAAACCCCTCATTGGGATTTATTCCAAGAACGGAATGCATCTGCAGGTAAATTCATCTATTAAATTGCAAAGGTGTCTGTGTTTCTGTATGTGCAGGTTCACCTCAACTGCGCATGGATCTACTGCTAACAACCTATTTTAAACTATACAGTGGAACCTCGCTTTCGATGATTAATCCATTGGAAAAAGTTCGACGAAAATCAAATGTACAAAAACTGAAGCAATATTTCCCATAAGAAATCCAATTAATCCATTCCAGACACCCAAAAATATTAACAAAAATACATTTTATAGAGAATAACTATATTTTTACATACAGAAAACAATGAGAAATAAATATAAATGATTAATAAAATGAATAAATGAACATTTAACATCACTTTTACCTTTATTGAAGACTCTTGTTGGCGTATGGAAGACGGCAAAGAGGGGAGAGGGAGGAGGAGAGGTTATTGTTTGGAAGGGGAATCCCCCTCCATACTTCATGTATCAAGGCCTTATCCGGGGTTACTTGCCTTCACACATTTCTTCCAGGAAATGAGTGGCCAAGTCACGCGGGCAGGTGGATGAGTTTGGTACAGACTAATGACGCTGAACCGACCAATCAACTGTACGAAACCCAAGCGGATGTATGAAAACTGGGACAAAATTTTGACAAAAAAAAGTCATCGAAAACCGAATCATACAAAAAGTAGGGCATACAAAAACTGAGGTTTCACTGTACTTGGCTCTCTTAATTCTTTTATTTAGCTTAATTCTTTTATTTAGCTTCCTTAGATGCTCATTTGCAGAATTCATGGAGGTTTGTCTTTGACTTTCAAGATGATTCCAAAATGAAGAGAGGTTTCGATGAATTTCAAAATAACCCAGATTAGAGAAAGAACATACTGGAGACTGAAAGAATTCAAAATTTTTAGTGTCCCTGTGCCAATGTAGTCAAGGCCATGCGAATGCAGAGGTACAACACTAGTGGGGGCATTTTGTTTCAAATACCAGTGAGACAAAATGATTGCTGCCCTGATACATTTTCAGAACAGTAAAATCCTTCCTCATGATATTATCAACAGATCACTGTGTTTTGGCTTCTGATTGTATTTCTTAACTTTTCTTATCTTTCATTTGCAACAATCACCAGATAGATGTTGCACTGCAATGTGGTATGTTTAAATTTTATTGTTTTTTTTTTTGTTTTTTTGCTGGAGCCCTTTGTGTTTGCATCCCCACTAGTGTTGTAGTACTTTAGATTGGTCTTAGTCTAGAGACATTTTTTGAAGGTCTTAGTTTCGCTTGATCTCAAACAGGAATGGCCTACAGTCAACATTCAATTGCAGGACTATGGTTCTTCTTACCATTTGTTAGGTAATTTCTTAGTTAGATAGATATGGATTAGAGATCTGTTGTATTAGAAGATGTTTAGTGTAGCCAGGATGTCTCCTCAGGATGTTAAATGCAAGGTTGGTTAAGGCAGAAGGGCTCAAGTCAGGGACAAATGTTATTATGACGGTAAAAGTAACCATAATATTTGTCTTAATGTGTAATGTTATGTCAAATTGTTTTAGATACACACCACGAAAACAACAAGTCACAAATATCAACAAGCTATTTCTAAGCTGATAAAACAAATAGTCATGATCTTTTACATCTTTATTGAACACACCCATTAAACATACAAAGTGATGGAGGAAAGAGCCATGGTAGCACCAGGCTTCTGATATCACTAAATGTCAACTGGAGTCAGGTGCTAGCAAACCTGAAATCTAATCAATGAAATGAGAATGGATGTGTGGTTCAGAACTATTGTAGCCAGGTGGAAATGCACCTGTTAGACTTATGTATGGAAAAAGGGGTGCTACCGCTTTTAGAGAAGTAACCCTGGGAACGAAGAGGATACTGGGTATCGATCCAGTGGATTCTGGGAAACTAAAAAGCCATGTGTGTTCATCTGACCAAAGCGGTATTTCAGCGGAAGATCTGTACCAGTTGTTTAAGGTAAATCTTGTACACCGCGAGTTTCTAATAACCGAATCTAAGTTGACAGTCGCCTAAGAGTGTTGTGTATACGTAATTCTGTAAGTTTCATTTGTTTATATCGATGAATATGTTAGATGTTTACAGATCTTAGTCCCAGCGTGTGACCCGTGGGATTTACGGAGTGTGTCATGAATTGATTACTGCAGACGGATTTTCTGTACAGTTAGGTTATATTTTAACTCTGCATCCATTATTATGTTTTAGGCTAGCAGGAGAAATGTTACATTTCTGATGTCGAATGTATGTGCTCTTTGTTTGTTTGTTAGGTGAGCCATCACAGTTATTTCTGTATTTTCTGTATTGCTTACTTCAATGGAAGAGTATTTTTTTTGTTGTACTCCAAGGCAAGGGCGCAGTTGTGAACGCCCCACACCAAATGAGAGAGTGTGTGTGTCTGTTGGTTAAGTGGTGTGTAGCTAAAAACATTCTCACGACCTCTAGTAACATGTCGTGGCTTAAACATAAGAACCTATTATGGCTAAGGCTACAGTTATACACGTCATTATAATAATATTAACACCCTGTCTGCTGACAGTCATCAACTCTTCTCTCTAGTTATCCTTGACCAGATGTACCCTGTAGAAACTCATAAGCATGACTAAGCATTTAACAGTCTAACTAGACATCCTATCTCCACTAAACATTTCTAATACATAAAGTATCTATCCAACTTCTATCTGACTAAAAATACCTAACACAATGTTTGGACAAATGTTTGTGTGACTGATCGTGAAGCTAATCAAATAAATGAATGGACATTATCTATCTATCTATCTATCTAGTTACACTCAGAGTGGATTGATATCCTAATAATGATAGCAGATAGAGAGAAGATAAAACAAATGTGGCCTATTTTACAGCTAAAGAATGTGCTAGGTTCACAGATCCATAATTCATATTGAAACACTGTTAAAACACACACGGTTGACTTTCCAACCATAAGGTAGAAAACAAGCTACAACACAATTTTCATCAAACCAAGCTGTTAGAACTAACCCAATTCTTTTGTTGGAAGCGCAAGAAGTGAAGACAGGAGAGGACTGTATAAAATCATTAAAGTTTACTCAAGTCCGGGCACAGATGATGTCATACAGTGCTGGGATCAGAAAGACAAAGCTCACACAGGAAATCCGTTCTCTGTTTTCATGTTAAATTTATCTTTTTGGGCTAGGTCCGCCCTGGACAGAGGTACGTTTCACGCTTTGTAATTCTATTGGCCATTTGACGTGAGCAGGTCAACCCCTGCCTGGGCCTGCTTGCTGAAATGTGATCTAAACCAGGTGTGTGTGTGATTTTCAGGCGGCAGCTGATCAATGAACACTGAAGAATTGGTTGTCTGCGATGCAGACCCCCTTTCTGTGTACTTCTATTACAGGACAAAGCAGGACCTAGTGAGTATGCTAAATGGGCCAGGTGGTCATCTCACATTGTAGCCCCCCTGTCTCTGCAAGACACCACATGGCAAAGCAGAACTTGGAATATGCTAAGCGGGTCTAGGTGAAGGTGCAAAACAGGCCAACAGGTCTTCGATAAAATGTAAAATAGGCCATCTGATTACTTGAAGGCACAGACATCCTGTCTCCACAGAATTTGCAGCATACAGTTCCAAAGTTTCACTCAGTAGAATATGGCAGTCATCAATACAGTTTTAATATATATAAGCAAGGAAAAATAAAGGTATGAAAAGTAACTAAGGGAAACTAAAGTTATGAAAAGTGTAAAGTAACTAGAGCCTGTAAGATTCAAATCTTGCAAAGCCATCCTCCGACCTTAAGCCACATACAGTATGTGCACATACTGTACAAGTAACATTGGTCTCTGTGCAGCCGGCTGAGACCAGTTCATAGGGACCGTTTACAAAGTGCAACACTGAAAAGATCAGGGGCCTACTGTTGGTTATAACAAAACTTGATTTTTTGCATAATTTTGGGGAAGTCTTAATAGGGAAATGTTCAGTAACTTCACTCTTACAGTGTAGAGTCACCACAATCACTTCACACATCAAGGGTCTCAGATGAAAATGGTTGTGCTCTTTGGAGACTATTGGAAACTACTGGATTCTCTCAGTAATCACAGTTACATCAGGGTCCCTTTAAGGTACACTTAGAACCAGTGGTGGAAGAAGTACTCAGATTCTTTACTTAAGTAAAAGCAGCAATTCAACAGTGTAAAAATACTGTGTCACACGTAAAAGTCCTGCATACAAAAAGTTGCTTAAGCAAAAGTACAAAAATATTATCATCAAAACATACTTATACACCTGGAAACATAAATATAATTTTGTGTCTATTAATTAATGTTTTTCCCAACAATCTGGTTAAGTTTTTTAAACAACTGAATGAAAAGCCACTTGTTTTTCTGACAAGGATAACCTCTTTGTGGAATAATCTGGCTTTGATATTGTTAACATTTAGTTAACACTGTAATAACATTATTACTATAAAGGGAAAGGTGCATATTTTTGTCTCATTCATGATATTGTTAGGTTATTTCTTAGTTAGATAGATATTCAGAGATTTGATGTCTAGAAATGTTTAGTGGAGACAGGATGTCTAGCTCAGGCTGTTAAATGCTCAGTTCATTCTCATGTGCTTGCAGACTGCATCTAGGCCAAGGCTGCAGGCAAGAAGAGTTGTTAGTATTAACTGTAATGCTAATCTTAATATTTGTCTTAATGTGAAATGTCATGTCAAATTGTTCTAGATACACACCACAAAACTATCGTTATGGTCAGCTGCAAGCTGGCATATCAGGTGACGTCACGGTTTGACGTGCCTGCGTAGTATGGGGCTAGCCCAGAATCATTAAAATTATATAGGTTTTCTTGGTCCAGGGTCTTTCATCTTTCCAAGCTGCCTGCGCATGGGTTGGTGGTGGGAGAGATCTGGACGTGTAATGTTAATTTTACCTGTGATCCTCTGAATAAACCAGTACGGTTATTTTCTATAAAATCTAAAGTGGTCTACTTTGTCTTTTTGTGAGTTCCTGGTTTAAAAGAGCCGGAAGGAGCTTTGTACAAAAACAGCTTATAATATGAACAGCAGTGCTGAGGAATAGTCAAGGTGAGTGTAAGATCACCTTGCTCAAAGGTATACAATACTTGGGACTGACACTCCACATCCTCTAGCCCAGACCTGGGCATTTTACAGTCCACGGGCCACATCCGGCCCTTTGTGCGTCCCTGTCCAGCCTGCATCAGGTCCATCAATCAGAACATGGATGAAAAAATATTTATGCCGTTCATGTTATTCAAGTGTGTTGTAGAGTTCTGATGACACCTAATTTCTGTTGCAGCGGGTGGTGAGAATCAAACAGGAGATAAACTGAAAAAACCTTAGAAAAAATCAACTGGACTTAGATTTCTAGATCGAAGACGTTTCACCTCTCATCCAAGAGGCTTCATCAGTTCTAACTGGTGTTGAGCCGGAGATATTTATCCCCCTCGGTGGTGTTTCAGTCCTTTGAAGGCCAACAATGTCCCTTAACGACAGAGTCGTTGCAGCCCAATATCGGTGAGAGTCGTTACCTGTCTTTGAATCCTCCCCTGTCGACCGACGCCTATTGTCCTGGTGGGCATGTTTGAGCAGAGATCTCAAAACCGGATTGTAGATGGAAGACAAGTTGTGTCTTTGTCCACCACCCCTATTTAATGAGGGGTGTTCTATTTTTACAAAAATGGCTTCCTTAACTCCTCTCTCAAACCAGCGATGTTCTCTAGAGAGCATCTGGACTTCACTGTCCTCAAAAGAATGTCCTTTGTCCTTCAGGTGGAGGTGGACTGCTGACTCTGGTCCACTGGAGTTGGCCCTCCTGTGTTGGGCCATGCGTTTGTGAAGTGGCTGCTTAGTTTCACCAATGTACAAGTCGTTACAC
>NW_018128059.1:1357294-1359331 GCF_001952655.1 Monopterus albus | reverse complement strand
CTACCTCAGATATTCAGGCAGATTTCAATGCACTTGTTCAAGCCCAAGCCAGACTGGATTTCTCTCACTGAACAAGTAAAATGAACTGAAAATGCATATCTTTAACATACTGCAAAACACCTTTTCAGTGTTATGTTAGCCCCAGTTCTTTAATTGAAAGCCAGAGAACAGAAAACATTAGAGGACTATATAAAATAAAGAAATGTATTCACAGTCTGGTCACATGTAAAGCCACACAGCGCTGGGCTTAGAGAAACAGAGCTTCCACAGGAACCCTGTCATCAAAGAGTACCAAGCTATCATCTGTGGTCACATTTATCTTCTTGGGCAGAGGCTGCCCCGTACAGAGGTTGGACTTTACACGCATCCTAATTCTATTGGCCCTTGGCATGAGCCGGCCAACCTCTGACCATGTCAGCTTACTGCAATGTGATACGAGCCAGGTGTGCGAGTGTTTTGATGTCAGGAGGTACCCAACAATGAATACGGGACAATTGGTTGTCCGCGGCTGCAGACACCCTGTCTGTCTAGGCTATTACAGGACAAAGCAGACCTTGCGAAAATGCTAAACAGGCCAAGTGATCCTCTCAAGTTGTAGGCCCCCCATCTCTGCAAACTGTTACATGACAAAGCAGAACTTATAAAATGGTAAGTGGGCCTATGTGAAGATGCAAAACAGGCTGTCTGGTTAATTAAAGATGCAGGTATTATATCTCCACAAAGTTCTAGCAGACAGTTCCTACTCAGCAGTTCTTGACAGTTATCAATACAGTTGATATATGTTAGAAATTAATAAATCAGTCAGATATTTATTAGACTTTAATGTGCTAGACTTTAATGTGTTAGCAATGCAGTTTCAATGCAGTTCAGATTCAAAGTCTGCTCTAGTCTGCTCTGTTTCAAGGTTAGCAGCAAGCCATGACACCAATTGTTTTCTTGTTTTAATCTTGTGTAAGAATTATGTCTGAATGAATGTTTTAGTTACACATCACGCATACAACATACACACACATGGAATTCTTCATTTTGTTATGTACAGCTGCTCCAAGCATGTGGAGCTCTAGATAAGAGATGGAGTCTGCTGGGCGGACTTCACCTGTGTAAGGGGCAGTGACGTGCAGTGAGGTTGACAGCTGGTGAGGCACTGACTCTTTTACAGTCAGATTTACAAATACAAATGAACCGTTAACAAATTGTATATTAACAGACAATGCGTTATTTTTTATATGTCATATCAGCATTCTTCACACAAACGTGACCCATATTTAATTTGAGGTTAAAATTTATTCCAGTTGAGTTTATTTCTAACTAGAAATAATAAAAGTTTATGGTCCTACCTTTACTTGTACACGAAATCCATTTGTCAGCTGGTATGTATTACAAACCCTTTTACCATTCGAATCCAACATTAAAACAAATGTTTTCAGAATCAGAATCAGAATCTGTTTTATTGGCCAGGTGAGTTGGACACACGAGGAATTTGACTCAGGTACATCAGCTCTCAATGTGCAAACAGCAAACCAGCATAAGGCTATGTAATATAACAAAAATAAGCAGTATTTACAAGCAACAGAAAGTGCAAACAATGCAGAATAAGCAGTATGTACAGACAGTAACAATGCAGACAACAAAGGAATGTTCTTTGTAATGAGATAAGTAGGGATAAAAATAGAGTAATTAAAACAGAGTACTAGACCTATATGAGTCTGTATAATCTGTACAATGTATATATTTACAGGTATTGCACTGAGGTTTATTGTCCAATCATATGGTCATTGATTAAGTGTTCATCAGAGTGACAGCCAGGGGGAAGAAACTGTCTCTGTGCCTGGTTGTCTTAGTGCACAGTGACCTGTAATGCCGTCCAGAGGGGAGGCGTTCAAATAGATTGTATCCCGGGTGTGAGGGGTCTGCAGTAATCCTCTCCGCCCTCCTTTTGACCCGTGAGGTGTACAGGTCCTCCATGGAGGGCAGGCTCACACCAATGACCTTTTCTGCAGTCCTGACTGTCTGCTGAAGTCTGTACTTGTCCTGTTT
>NW_018128059.1:1355798-1357044 GCF_001952655.1 Monopterus albus | reverse complement strand
GCTACCCCAGAGGACCAGCTGCTCAACCTCCCGTCTGTAGGCGGACTCATTCTTATCTCGGATGAGACCAATGATGTTGTGTCATCAGCAAACTTTAGGAGCTTGACAGAGGGATCTTTCGAGATGCAGTCATTGGTGTAGAGTGAAAACAGCAGAGGGGAAAGCACACATTCCTGGGGGGCACCTGTGCTTATTGTCTGTGTGCTAGATGTGGTTTTCCCCAGCCTCACCCACTGCTCCCTGTCTGTCAGAAAGCTCGTAATCCACTGACAGGTGGGGGCAGGCATAGTGAGCTGGGTCAGTTTGGAGTGGAGGATGTCTGGGATGATGGTGTTGAATGCTGAGCTGAAGTCCACAAAGAGGACCCGTGCATGGGTCCCTGGTGAGTCAAGGTGTTGCAGGATGTAATGCAGTGCCATGTTCACTGTGTCATCCACTGAGCTGTTTGCCCGGTAGGCGAACTGCAGGGGGTCTAGCAGGGGATCTATGATGGCCTTCAGGTGGGCCGACACCAGTCTTTCAAAGGATTTCATAACTACAGATGTCAGGGTGACTGGTCTGTAGTCGTTCAGTCCACTGATGGGGCTTTTCTTGGGGACTGGAATGATGGTGGAGCGTTTGAAGCAGGAGGGGACTTCACACAGCTCCAGTGACCTGTTGAAGATAAGTGTGAAGATGGGGGCCAGCTGATCAGCACACACTTTCAAGCAGGAGGGGGTCACAACATCTGGGCCTGGTGCCTTTCTGATCTTTTGTCTTTTAAATAGGCCATGCACATCATTTTCACAGGTTGTTAGAGGTGGGGGGCTGGAGGGAAGGGTAGTGATTGTCAGGGGAGCAACTGCTGGATCTGCGGTGGGGAGGTTAAGGGGGGAGTGTTGATTATCAAACCTGCAGTAGAACACATTCAGGTCTTCTGCCAGTTGGCGGTCCTCCACAGCAGGGGGGGATGGTTTTCTATAGTCAGTGATGGTTTTCAGGCTCCCCCACACAGATGAGGGGTTGTTGGCTGAAACCTGAGCTTTCAGCTTTTCAGAGTAGCTCCTCTTTGCTGCTCTGCTCTCCCTTGTCAGTGTGGTACTTGCCTGGCTGTACAGAGTCCTGTCCCCACTTCTGTAAGCCTCCTCTTTCGCACGACGAAGCTGCTTGAGTCTTGCTGTAAACCAGGGCTTGTTGTTGTTGTTGTATGTGCAGAAGGTCTTTTTGGGCACACACACACATCCTCACAAAAGCTGGTATAAGATGT
>NW_018128059.1:1351371-1352944 GCF_001952655.1 Monopterus albus | reverse complement strand
GTCAAGGTACCCTTCTCAGAGTCAACATTATCTTCTAACCTTGAAGCAGAGCACACAGGAACAGACTTTGAATCTTACTAAACTGCATTAATAACACATTAAAGTCTAATAATTATCTGACTAATTTATTAATTTCTAACAGCAGAATTAAGCTCAAATTATCTTTGGTTCAGACCTCCAACACAGTTCAGGTTGCTCATGTGGCCCCTTGTAAAAATGAATTGCCCACTCCTGCTCTAGCCCAAATTCCTTGTGTGTATGTTACACACACAAGGAATTTGTTTCTGGTACACACACACACAAACAACATCAAACTGTCTGATACAGAGCGTCTGGCTGAAGACCAGAGACCTACAGTATAGTGGCAGAGTTCTTATCTGTGTGCGGATGATGGATAAGCCACTCTTGGGGGTCCTACATGAGGGATGGCTCTGAATGGTGACAGTAGGCAGGGGGTAGGTCTTTTGCCTTTTTGTCCTTCACCAGGCACTGTCCTCATACAACCCCTTTTTTTCAATAACCCCACCCCCCATCACCAGCTATCTTCATCCATTTTCTGCTCCATTTTTTGGAATAATGCCAGAAAATATCTAAAAGAGCAAAGCTCAGCCCCCACCACCTTCACTTGATGCATTCCTTCTCAGGTGAAAGGGAGGGCTAATACTCTGTTGGTCTTTTTAAAAGCACCCTGCCATTACTGTAGCTACTACAATGGTGCATTAGTGTCAATCAGCAGGGGCTCTGGGTACTTTTTTTGTGTTTTCTTTAGTTTACTTGGATGTTTTAGACAGCGAGTTACTGATGTTTAAAGGACAATCACTTTATTTGGCCAAGTATGTTACACACACAAGAAATTTGTTTCCGGTACTGAACCGAGGCAGCCATCTGCAGCACCAACTCACACAGATGGCTCTAACCATCGGGGGCAACTAGGAGGTCTTGCCCAAGGTCACCTCTACATGTGGACTGCAGGAACTTTGATGTGAACTTCCAACCTTCTGGTTGGGAGACAACCGCTTTACCCACTGAACCACAGTCGCCCCATGACTGTATAATAATATGCATTTGTATATAATATGCATAAATCATGTCTTAGTTTTTTAGGGAAGGGCAGAGGATGAGGATATGTGGGTGAGGGATGGACCTCTATTCATGTCACCTTTCCGTACAAGCATTCTGTTGTGGTCTTGCCAAATCAAGTATTTTATGAGGCTATTAAGTACAGTTGAAAAAAAAGCTGAAAAAAACTTAGAAAAAATTAACTGGACTAGGTTTCTAGGTCGAAGACATTTCACCTCTCATTTGTTGTATCCAGTACTTTTTACCATGGTAACTCTGAGAGACGAAGCAGTCCAAGTGACTTCAAAACAGTGCTGATTTATTCAATGAACACAGGTAAAAATTAACATTACACGCTCAGGTATCTTGCACCTCCAACATGCACGCAGGCAGCTGAAAGATGAAAGACCCCGAACCACAACAGGCCTATACATTATATCACTTTGGGCTAACCCCATTCTACACAGGAACGCCAAACCGTGACGTCTCCCGGTGCCAGCTTTGCAGCTGGCCA
>NW_018128059.1:1350514-1351275 GCF_001952655.1 Monopterus albus | reverse complement strand
CAGAAGAAAATATTATGGCTATGGCTACAGTTATACACATCATAATAATAATATTAAGCATCCTGTCTGCTGACAGTCATCAACTTTCTACAGTATCTAGTTATCCTTGACCATAAGCACTAGTTACAGGTTGCTTCAGATTTAAAGGAATAAAAGTGTGACAAACCTGAATCCAGCGAGTCCCCGTGACAAGTTATCACAAAGACTAGATTAAGTTTTCCTCATCAATGAACCCAGATCAGAGCCAGAAGTCAAAGGTCAAACCAAACCTGGTGGGTCTCTGTTCCCCTGAACTCTCTTCTCAGGTACCAGTCTGTAAAAATGTCGGACTTCAGTGTCGTTTACACTCACCGTTACTGAGCCTTTTACTCAGCTAATAAATTTAAATACACATGTGAATAGTTTGCGGGCACATTGTGCATCAACATTTCTTCATCATGTAAATATTAGGGCATGGACGCGAATATCCAAGCATTCGAATATTCGATGGTTAGGCGGGTAATGCATTTTTATTTTTAGTATTTGAACATTGGCCGCCAGTGACACAGTGTCGTCAGTAAAACTCAGTGTGGAAATCGTTCAGGAAGCAGCTGCTGATCTGCTGCTCGTCGCTGTTTCTGGTTGGAATGAAGACCTGCGGGGTCAGACCAGCTGTGGCTGACTGACGTCAACTCCGTGACTTATACTGGTGACAGGACAAAATTAATGCGGCTGTTGTCGGGTTTGTGACCCCGCTGCAGCCGGTGGGCACACCAACAAAC
>NW_018128059.1:1349949-1350334 GCF_001952655.1 Monopterus albus | reverse complement strand
GAAATATCCTTTTTAACTTCTCTGATAAACCAGCCACATAAGGGATGACAGTGTTATCCCCTCTTGTTTCTGGTTTCTCTCTGTTGGTGTTGGGCCTCTTCCTTGTTTTGGTAAAGGCCCACTTGGGGTATCCACAAGCCCTAAGGGAGTTCTGGATGGGTAATTTCTCCTTTTTGGCCCCTTCTGCAGTTGTGGGCACTTCCTCTGCCCTGTGATTTAGAGTTCTGATGACTCCCAGTTTGTGCTGAAGTGGATGGTGTTAGGTATTTTTAGTCAGATAGATATTGGTTAGGTACTTGTTGTATTAGAAATGTTTTTAGTGTAGACAGGATGTCTAGCTCAGGCTTACTCAGGCATGTAAATGCTTACTCATTTACATGAGTTA
>NW_018128059.1:1331841-1336803 GCF_001952655.1 Monopterus albus | reverse complement strand
ATATATATATTACAAGAAGAAGCTTTATGTATTGTCAATGTAACATGTACAATGAAATTATGTTTGGAGACGAGTGCCCCGGGCCGCTGCGTGTATAAGCACCACCCTCACAGACAACAGGGGGATTCAGTGTCTTGCCCGGGGACACTTCAACTGCAGGCACTAAGATTTGAACCTTCAACCTTCCGTTGGGAGACAACTGCTCTACCCACTGTACCACTGTCGCCTCGTCTAGCATGAGGTGGTTGTCATTTGGGAGGTGAAGCAGATTCTGGCTTCTCCAGTCCTCATGTCGGTGTCCTTGAGCAAGACACTGAATCCCTAGCTGCTCCTGGTGATGTGAATGTGTGTGAATGGGAACTAGTATAAAATGCTTTGAGTGTGCATCAATGTGTAGAAAATTGCTATATTTACCATTTTCTCTCCTCATTCTGTTTTTTCACATGGCCTCAGAAACCCATGCTCACAGCCATAACTTAATGTCCCTCTCAAAAGTAAGTGGTGCCCCTGTGGGCTGCCGTCTTGTTTGTAGTTTGTCTTGTTTATCCACCATGTTGTTTGCTCTTCTCTTTGTTCTTACATACTCACACTTACATACAACATGCATATACCTATAATGTACACATTTAGCAACATTTTCATAATTTGCACCATGGTTTGACACACTGATTGATTGATTTCCCTTTATTATCCCTTAAGGGCAATTAGTTGTACAGCCAGTACTCTTACATAAGAGTGAGTAACCCATACCAGCAAATCAAAGAAAAGGTAAGAACTGATTCAATAAAACAAGAAAAAAAACATTCACATAAGAACACTAACAACTATAAACCTTTTGGTAAAAATGCCTGCATTGCTGGGTTTTCTTACAAACAGCATCCACATATTGCTCAGCTTAGGGGGTGGCTGTGGCTCATGAGGTAGGGCAGTCGTCTCCTGACCAGCAAGTTGGTGGTTCGACTCCCGGTCTCCCCACATGCCTAAGTGTCCCTGAGCAAGACACTGAACCCCGACTTACACAATCTCTAGAACCTGACTGTTAATCACCACAGGGGAAATAGCTGCTGGACTGTTTCTAAAATCAATTATCATTTCTTTTAGTCTTAGAGATATTAACGTCCAAGAATGACAACTTAAACCAATCTGTAAATTCTGCCACTATAAGGCCATGATCAGTCATCATTTTCCAACAGAGACAAAAAGAGTCATCAGCAAACTTAATATGACATCTTACAAAATGGCTCTGGCACATATTAGTATGCAGAACAAACAGAAGAGGTGAAAGAACACAACCCTCAGGAAATCCAATAGAAAAAAGAACATTTGATAAAACCCCACTGACCTTTACTTCATAATCTTTATTGTTGGCTGTCCAGTTCATATTAGGGGGGATATTTACTCAGTTTTTCTGGCTAATTTTTTTGGCATGTTCACATTTACTAAAGGTGGGGTTTTGCACCTTTGGTCTCATGCAATGTGTATTTTATGGCATTCCCAGTCAGGGGTGCAAAAATAAGGGAGGAGAGAATGGACATTCATACAATACAATACAATATCCTCAGCAGTCGACTGCTGCTGCAGAGGGAAATGCAGATGAAATTTAATGTCAGCTGACCAGACCTCTAATGTGAGGTTAGAGATTTTTTAGGTCAAACCATGCTTCAATTACTGAACCAACTATAAGATGACTTGACTAGCACAAGACTGCTTGTTTGCCATTCCAAAATATGTTTTGGTTTCTTTAGCCATATGAAAGTGAAGTTGCTGTGAACTTAGACTTTCTTCCTCACTTTGTCTCAGTCCACATGTGTGCAGTAGCATACAGGCACCAGGTCCTAAGTGGAGGTGTATTTAAACACAGCTATGGCTGTGGTCATTTACAGAAAAATGGCACACTTGTTTTTCATTTTAGAATAGTTTGTGTGTGGTGCTTCTGCAAAGTAAAGTCATGAAAACTGCCTTGAGTCTGCATTTGCTGTAAGATGACACCTAGGTTTCAATGCAAACACATTTTTGGTCTAAAATGGGCACAACAATTGCACTGTGCCATCTAATCAGCATAAACACAGTCTAAGCCATGTCTCTCCTACTTCAAACAAATAACAAATTAAAGTAAAAACCTGAATAAATGAATGGTCTCTTCCAGGATGATAGTGCCCACATCCACAGTTCACAAAGGGTCACTGAATGGTTTGATGAAGATGAGAATTATTTGAATCATATGCTACGAGAGGTTTTGGACCAACATATTAGCGTCTCCACCACCATCATCAAAACACCAAATGAGGAAATACGGTATCTTCTGGAAGATTGGTGTTCCCTCAGTAGAGTCTAGAGACTTGGAGGATCAATGCAAAGGTAAACTGAAGCTGTTCTGGTGGCACGTGGTGGCTCAGCACCTTACTTAGACACTTCATATTGGTTTTTTTTGTTTATTGAATGGTCACAGTGTGACACATCATATATACATGTAGTGTGTGTGTAACTTTGGCAGTACAAGTGCAGCCACTGTCATTCTGTAGTGTCATTGCAATTCCCCCCTCTCTTTATCTGTCTCCCTTGTTTTTGTCTGCATGTCTGCAACCCACTTATAAATCTGTGACCCACTTACAAGGCAAAAAATGCCCCGAAAAACTAAAGTTTAATGTGTCACCTGTCTGTACATAGTCTAAAGCGACTTTGTTTGGTTCCTGGAAATTAGCAAACATGCAGAAATGCAAAACATTTTCTGGCACCCAAAGAAAACTGCATAAAAACCTGTTTGCCAGTGCAGGAAAATAAAGCTCAGAGTGTGTGGTGTGAAGTCAAATCACACAGTCTTACAGCAGACAGCCAGACTGTGGCTTTCTTAGTTGACGTACGTTTTTGTTGTTAATAATGCTGCAAACAAAACAAATTCTACACATTGCTCATCACTTGTATTGTCAATGTTCCAGCCCACACATGTATAAAATTTATAATCTAATATAAAATTACCTATCAATTGGATTAAAATGCTGTACAATACACATGCCTTTTATAATTACACAGTTTTCTTACTGTCTTATACAATACCAAATTATTGTGTGTTAATTTAGACAGTGTGTCAGGCTAATGGTGCAACCTAAGGCTTAGACACTACATTTGTTCATTATACACAAAATTACCATCTTTTCCTTAATAAAATTTTTTATATTATTGTAGATTTGATTGCAAGCATGTAGATTCTAGTCATTAAAAGACAAGGCCATTTCAGAATTGACTCCACAATCAGATGGCAAGCACAGAGCTGGAGCCAAATGTAGGAAATCATATATTTTGTCACATTTTGAGCAAAGTCAGTGATGAAACAAGGGGCAATCGGTTTTGCAGCTCATTTTCTGGTGCTAAATAGTGAAATTGCATGTGTTCATATTTACTAAAAAGTTGCAGTAAGGTTTTTCAATGAAGAAACAGAAGAAGCATTGCAGGAATTTCCCTGTTAGGTCTCATGCAATATGTACTGTATTTTAAAGTGTTCCTGTTCAGGGAGGCAAAAATCAGAGGAGAGAATAGAATTTTTTTTACAAATACTCTCAACACCTGATTTACCACCACTTTGACTGAGGGAAATGCAACTGAAATGTAATAAAATTTGCAGCACAGGCAGAGCATCAAGGGGTGCAAGTGGTGCAGCTGCACTCAGGCCTTGTACCATCTGGAGGCCTGGGAGGGCCCTCAGGACAACATAAATGTTCAAATAATAAATCAGCAATATACAGTAGTCAGTTGAGGGACTAATTACATGTTACCAAACACACCCACAATGCATTCACTTCAGCTTGGGACAAACCAAAACGCTTAAGTGAGTTTGTTCAAAATTCCATAGACAAAGGCCAGAGTGGTGCTCAAAAAGAAAGAAGCAGCAAAATTTGGAATACAGTTTCAAAACTGAACTGAAACTGGATTATTTTTTTGGTTTGTACTGCATTATTAACAGCAAATGTGGGCAAAAATGAGCTAATACTAGCTAAAAACAAAAGAGGACACCTTGGCAGCACAGTGGTCCCTTCTTCATTATTGTGGAGCCATAGGCTGAACTTTTCCACATTTGAAAATTATAAAGCCAAGACATTTGACCAAGATAGATCATGATGAGTACAATCATTATTTTCTAGCTGCAGATGAGTTGCAATGTAAAGTGAAGTAGCAGCACAGTTATGTGTGTGTTTACATTAGGTGGTGTTCAAAAATGAACAAACTCACTCATGTGTAATGTAACAGGACAGTGCTTTGCTCTCCTGTTGAACGTTGAATATCCAAAGCTGGTTTATGTCTGTTCATGGCATGGCAGTGTCACTGCCTTTCCACAGCTACATTTGTAATATACCATGACAATGTTACTTTTTTGATTGATTGATTGATTGATTTATTCTTTCAAACATGCAGAACAGAACAGAACAAATGACAACAACAACACACACATAATTACACATATCCAACCAATGCTAATCCAAAATCAGTTTGCTTACCCTATTACATGTTTGAATGGAGTAGAAAGAAGTCAGACTTATCCAGTCCTACCCCATGACATCATATTATACAAATTTCATGCATCATTGGCTGCAAGCAGTATCTCTACATAAATAAAACAGAGTGTTTCCATATGCCTTCTTGAATAAATCTTATTCTTGCATATATCTTGTATAACACATACATTTATATTTATATTTGAACTCCTCAATTCTAGTACTATTTTTCATGTCCACACAAATTATTCCATAATTTGACCCCACTTATAGAAATACAAAATCTTTTTTTGGTTGTACGTATAGCATGAACTTTTAAATTTAAGTGACCCCTTAAGTTATATCCCCCTTCCCTTTCATCAAATAACTTTTGGATTCCACCAGGTAATAAGTCGTTCCTGGCTTTATACATAAACACAGCAGTCTTATATTCCACTAAATCAAAGAATTTTAACAATTTAGACTGTATGAAAAC
>NW_018128059.1:1326977-1328652 GCF_001952655.1 Monopterus albus | reverse complement strand
GGTTTTCCCGACTCTGTGAGCCCTCTCCATCGGAATGTCCTGCTGTATCTCCAGCTTATTCTTTAGAACCTCCTTAACTTTACCCTCCGCATCCGTCCAGGTTTCTCCCACTGACTCTTGAATTCCAGCAAATATCAAGTTTTTTCGCTTGGTTTGTGCTTCCAAGTATTCCACTTTATCCGAAATGACTTTCAGGTACTCACAGGTTTCATAAACTCCATCCCTTGTGCCTTTAATTTGGGTTGACTGCTCACCCATGTTAACTTTAATCGCATCGACCTCTCGCTGGGTAAACTGCAGACTCGATTTTATTTCCTGTATCTCTCTGGTCATTTCGTCAAATCTCTTGTTGTTCGTCTCCATAATTATTTGCACAAATCCTTTGAAGCTTTCGCTCAGCTGATTAAGCAGCGCCGTGTACATTCGTTTCTGCTCCAGCAGGTCCGCTGCATAATCTTCAGCTTCGACATCCTCAGTTGCTTCAGATTTATTTGCTCTTTTCCCCTTAGGAGCCATTACAAAAGATGTAGACTTTTCCAAAAACTTGCAGGTGTAGAAGATATGAAACAGATATGAAAAATCCCAGAACAGACAAGAGGAGCAGAAAAAACGTCTGCTCTCGCTTGCACCCGGAAGTTGATATCTGCCACAGCATCCATAGCCTTTTCGTTGATGTTCGTTTTTTCTTGAGTATGTGCTATTTTCTAATTGATTATAGAGAGGCTATATGTAGGAAGATGGTTGGTAGTTTTATTTACGTGGGCAAACAATAGACTACCTTGCTGAACCTGTTGCCACCACGACCCGATCTCAAATAAGAGGAAGAAAATAGATGGACTGAATAATTTCTGTGCCTGATGGAAATTTTGCAACAGGTTTAGTAAATATCCCCCAATCCTACACTCATGTAACAATTTGAATCTCAACACAGATTTTATCAATTAGCCCTACCCCTGTTTTGCATGTTCGTGTGTGGTGATTTTTTTTTAAATGGAGGGGTAGGATGACATGGTAGTGGTAGCCCTTCAAACAGAGGGTTTTCAGAGGCAGATACAAAACAGATTTGGATGAGGCTAACTACAACAAAGGTTACCTGCACACACCTATAACAAATCCACTAACATTCCCTTGTGTCAAAAACGTGTTCCTATTCTTCAATTTTTGTTATTTGCTGTTGAAAATTGCAAAGCAAAGCTTAAAGACCACAGCTGAAGAATGCATTGTGTAATTAAAAATTTACAACTCATCGCATCTGTTTACTTAACTGTCTTCATTGACTATCGATGATGCATAGAGGTGTTGAAAGATTGTCTCATTTCATAGGGGAAGATTTCAACCACTACTTTTTGTAACTTTGTTTAAGCATAAAAGGCTTAAGCTGTCAGGGCCGCTCGGCGGCCGCTGCCTCTCCTCCTTTTTTGTCTCTGTTTTCTTCGTTTTGTGGGCTCTGTGCCTCAGCTGTGTTGCGTTGCAGTGATTGGTGGCTGGTTTGTCGGCGCACACAGCTGGGGTGCATCCCGATTAATTATTACCTTCGCCATATTTAAACCCCTGGCAGACGCTCCGCCGTTGCCGGAACATTATCGTACATAGCCATCATTAGCTATTGATACGTTACACTACACAGCGCCGTTTAATAGTTGTGAATGGAATGCTACGCTGACAGTTACTGTGC
>NW_018128059.1:1315056-1326884 GCF_001952655.1 Monopterus albus | reverse complement strand
GATTCTTGCCCGGTTTATCGTTAGTTTGTTTGCTTACCTGTTCGTCCCGGTCTCCTTTGTTGTCACTGCCCCTCCTTTGTTGTAAGTATTATGGACCCTGTTTTTGTTGTTACGTTGGAGTTGTCTTATATTTTCCCCCATTAAACCTTTGTTTTGCACTAGCACCTGGGTCAGCAATCTTGTGTCCTACCCCTAGTCCTCCCTCACCCTCCTGGTGAGGGGGGCTAACCCTAACATAAGCAAATTTACATCGTGAAGTTGGGTTTTTCTTCTGCCATCAGGCATAGAAATAAGATAATTCAACTCTGAAAATTTTTCAACCACAGCATAAGGCCCTGCAAACTTCAAATGAAATGGTGAATTAACCACAGGGAACAAGGCCAACAATTGATCTGGATGAAACACACAACACTGACCCTGTTGATCATAAAGACGATTCATTTTTTTCTTGGGCTGAAACCAGTTTGTCTTCAGTCATTTCACCAGCTATATAAAGTGTATGCCAGAAACTGTTAACATAATTGATAAGGTTTTGTGAAGACTGGGTGCAGCTATCTAATTTCTCCTCTGAGGTAGAAGCAACAAACTCCTCAACACTCGCTATGCTCCCATGCACAGTCAAATCAGCAGCAGAGTATCCCCCTCTGATTGCCTAACCATAGAGAAACTAAACTTACCCATAGTCTTCAAGCTGTTAATGGTGGTGGGAATTTTAAGCATCAAGGCCGCTGATGAGGAAAAGTAACCAGAAAATGGTGACTCCCCCTACAACCACGGATGTGCTCTTGATACCATATGCTCTAACTACAGCCAATGCAGTACTAATAAAACATCAAACCAGACAAAACTCAAAGGAGTAATGTCTCTAAGCCTGACAGCCAAATGTCATGTGGACCAGATAGGAAACAATTAACCCGCTGCTTCTCCAACATCAACCATTTCCTGCTTATGGACACACAAAGTACACTATAAGCATGGGAAAAACTGGCCATGACACACATGATCACAGTTTCATTCAGAAAATTCAAACACACTGAACAAGGACCAAAAACCAATACCACACACACACAAAAAAAAATCCCCAAACAACCAAGCTTACCCTGTAAAGACCATACTTCACCCTGTACACCATATGGACCAAACACACAGGATGAGCTCCCAGTTTGTCAGGACCTGGCTCAAAAGCTGTGACAAACAAGGAGACACAGACCTCAAATAAACCAACTAATGTCAGGATTGGAGCATGGAGCCGCCGATAATGTCGTGGGTGAACTCAATTAAATAGCCAGACGAGGATAAGTAAAGAAACACCATCTTTTTAATCAGAGCATTGACAATGAACAAAAACGATACAAGACACGGTTTAACCATGAAATGCACTTAGAGGTCGATAATACAGTCCAGGATCAGAACCATCAAACACATACATCCAAGGAATCCAAAACGCATTGTCCAAAAGGGAAGTCCAATAAGCCAATATATAGAGAAGCAGTCCGAGTTAGAAGGGCAAGGCAATACACAGTGATCAAAAACAGCTATCCAGGGTCAGAAACTAGAAAGTCAGGCAAGAATTAATGCTGGAGAGTCAGAGCTGGAGTCTAGAACAATCTGGCAGGTTACTGGTGGGGGAAGGCTGCTTATGATGGGGTGAAAACAGGTGCAAACAATCAGGAGCAGGTGAAACCAATGTGAGTGACGATTAAAGTAAAATAGGGAATGTGGTGAAACAAAAACAGGAAGTAATGTCAAAATAAAAGCACAACAGGAAGCAAACAAAACCGAATCATGACAACTAATAGTTTATTTAACACAAATTTTAAATAAGCAAAAAAATTACAAAGAAACATTAAAAGTGTGCTATGTAATCAGTCTCAACAGTAGCGTATAGCAGGTGTATAGATGACTGAAAAGCGAGTGTTAAGCAGTGTTGGATGAGCAGAGGATATCAGAACATTACTGGGACAAGGTACATCAAACTAGGCTGGATTGTCTCCACCTTCCTGTCAAACCACAATAAAAAAAAGAGAGAGAACAGACAAGGCAAAGAAAAAGGGTAGAGATGGGCCAGGATACCATCACAGGGTTAACTTGAAAATGAGGGGTAGGGATAAAAAATAGGAAATGGGATTGGGCCTTTAAATCCAAATTTAAAAATTCACATATTACCTCATTATGTTCTGAGAAATGTAATTGTCAGCATGTCCAGACATTTTTGAAGCTTTAATAAAAAAGACATTGTAATAAAAATAAAAACATTGTATTAACGTTTTACATTTGCCGTCTTTGCCTCACTTTTTTTTTCAAACCTCCAACTAAACTGCAATGCAATATTTGTACTTCTCCAAATATAAACAGGTAATAGAAACAAGAATGTGTGTTACATCAGTCCTACCAAGCACACAGTTCTTTTTGAATTGTAGTTTGTATTTAGTTTTACCACGAGTTGGACACACTGTACATATACTGTACATGAATTTCATGTGTAGTCAGTAATTCCCTCATTATGTGCTATTTGTTGGACATTTGGATGTAGTTTTCCCTTCTCGAAGGTGTTTTTGTGGTCTTGTCTGTGCACTGTTTGTACACCAAGTGCTTTCAATGCCCAAGTACACACACGCCTGGTACAGACATGAGCCTTGCTTAAAGTGCACGCAAGATGCTATGTGCTGCAACTTTTGGTCTGTGCTACTGCGTGCACTATGTGAACTGTCCCGCCTCTAGATCTGATCGGCACAAAATCGGAAATCTCAGAGTGATCAGCTGGTGATGGTCAAGGCTGATCACACTGAAAACTGGCCATTTCTTCAAACAAGGAGAAATGCTACAGTATCTTTGTTTAGCCTGTGTAAAATAGTATCAGCTCTGAGCTGGAGGGGCCACTTTGTCAGCTTCCTCACTCTAGACCTTCCACAGACAAGGAAACAGGTGCGGAAGGCTATACACACACTCCACATTCTATCCACACACTCTTATCTCCAGCAGGGGGGCTTAAGATAGAAAGCACACTGCACAGTAATTACCACCTCCTTCCCTCTCCCCATCCCTGCTGCCCCCATACTACTACTCCACACTCTCATCTTCCCAACTTTCCCATCTTTCCTTTGTGCCCCCTGTGTACCCTCCCCCAACTCACGCACACACACACACAGTCATGGGACACCTTCGTCCTCCTCTCCCATGTTTAGTCTCATCTGTCTACCTACCTCCCACTGGCCAAAACTAAGCCATATGTAGCCTTGCTGATGGGATGTTGTAGACAATCACAGAAGGCCCCCAGGGGCTTCATGGTGAGCCAGGCATAGTGGGCGTGCAGTTGAGGTGTTGCCGCTTCTCCTTGGGTGACAGCACTGCATCCTCAGCGGTCCCCCACACCCCCACCCCAGTTCCCTGCTCTGTCTGCCATTCCCCCCATCTCCCAAACAGCTGCTCGGGACAAGAGCGGGCATCAGTCGGGGGGATGAGGGTTAATTGGGGTAGTAGTGGGGGTTAATTTCAATTAAAACTTCAACTAATAGAGGTCAGCGAAGCATCTGCAAACACCTGATTAAAACAAATGGTCCTGCCAGTCAAAACTTTATCTTGGACAGACTCGAGCAGAGTGTCCTACAGTGAGACAGAACAAAAAAGGGGAGTAGAAAGAGAGAATGACTAATTGGAGGGCACTTGTTAGTACTACATCTGCATGGAGCTCAGTGTGTTTTGCTTGTGTGTTTTTGTGCACGTGTGTATGTGTGCCTAAGAATTTTTGTTAGAGTTCAAATGATTTACAAATTTGACTAGGTCATTTTTGCAAAAAAAAAAAAAAAGAAACTGATATATATAATGCCCTGCGATGGATTGGCGACCTGTCAAGGGTGTACCCCGCCTTCGCCCGATTGCCGGCTGAGATTGGCTCCAGCCCCCCCGTGACCCCATTCAGGGACTAAGCGGTAGAAAATGGATGGATGGATGGATATATATAATTTTCTTGGCCATTTGATTTAAAACCATTTCACTGGTTATTACATCTTTTTCAAAGAGCTTTTAGACCCAGCAACACTAATAAGCACAGGGTAATTGAGTCTCATTATTTATTGAGCTTTATAACAACCTAGAGTTTGACTATGTAGGAGGGAAGACTGTGTTGTTGTTGTTAGAGCCTTACCAACAGTGGGGCAATACATGTAAAATTTGTTTTCACAGTGAAAGTTTAAGTAATGGGGTCATTTAAATCAGAAATGTTTTGTGCTCAGCAGTGATTTGGGAAATTCTAATCTACATTTGAGAGTGTAATTCTGACATCCAAAAGTCTTTGTTTGGCTTGAGGCTGATCCATGAAAATGATGGAAAGTCTAAAAAATGAACTTTAGTCTAAATGGGCTAGAATAAATGTCAATAGGGTGCCAGAAACATTTTAAGTCATTCTCTGGAAATGTAGGTAATGATTTTGTGCAAGGAAACTGACACTGAATGTGTTAGTAAGGTAATCTTCAAATCCCCCAATCACCAAAAATGAAGACAATTCAGTAGAACAGGGCAGTTAACTGACATGTATGGTGGTGGGGATCAAAAATGTTTTTACCTACAAGTGGTGGCCTGGCAGAAAAAGTTCAGGAACCACTGGAATAGCCTAACTGAAATCAATTAATTTATCCTGCATGGGTGGAAATGTACACACCTTAGCTGTAGCCAGCTGAAGCAAAGGGGGGTTGGGGGGTCATGTTATCCTCAATGTACCCAGGCTTGCTGTGCCACTCTGCTGCCAACCTGGTCGGCATGCTGAAGCAGCTTTCAACATCTGGCGCTGAGCCTCAGGGAGATGGCAGAATACTGGGCACCCCACTGTGGCTAAATATGGTGCAGGGTTACGCCACAGGTACCTAATCACTTAGTTGTTGTCTGGCAGCTCACACCACAACTTTCACGGATCCCTCATATATCACCACTGCTAAACATCTGTACAGCCATTAGGTATCTCTCTTTACTACCCCCACCACTTTTTTACTCTTTACTATCTATTGACAAGCTGGGTTTATTGTTTCATCCCATTTTTTTACTATGAGGATGATTACCAGCTCTCTGTTGTGCACCTCTAACATAGGACAAAGTCTAATCATTGCTTTGCATGTATTTCAATGTGAAGACCTTTTTCAACACACTTGGTCTATGTGGTCCTTATACACATTCCACCAAGACAATTCAAAATAAGATACTTCACTATCAAGCTTGATGTTGTGAAACTCAGAATCAGAATCAGAATCTGCTTTATTGGCCAGGTGTGTCAGACACACGAAGAATTTGACTCTGGTACATCGGCTCTCAGTGTGCATATACATATCCCCATGCAAGGGGCAAGTAAACAGTTATACCAACCTTTTGGCTAGTATAACATAATAAGCAGTACTAACAGCAACAAACAATGCAAAATAGCAGTATAAACAGGCAGCAAACAATGCAGACAGAGAAAGGAATGCTCATTGTGAAAGATTTCAAGATTTTTATTTAGTAATTCACATGGTGGAGCTAGATATGTCATTATGTTTGGTGAGGTAGTGAGGGGTTATTGCACATATATTCTCACATTTCTCACATTTTCCTATTTGCCATCAGTTTTACTGTGGCAGGGAAAAAGCTGTTGTAAAATCTTGTTTTGTGTGTGATGATACTGTCTGCCCTGGGGCCTATTTCAAGAAGGCGGTTTAATAAACTCAGAGTTCAAACCTGAACTCTGAGCTGACTTACTCAGAGTTGGAAAACTCGGAGTTTTCGGTTTCAGAACAGCTGAAAAGAGTTGGTTTAATCAACTCTGAGTTGTCTGACTCAGAGTTAGGCGCGTGCCACGCGACTATAAAAAGCCCTGAACAATGGAGTGAAGAAATTACGAGTCACCATGGCAACAGGACCAAGCCAAAATAGGTCTGCGTTTTTCCCGACAGAAATGGATGTGCTACTACAAGGATATAGTGACTACGAGCCCATATTTCGTAAAAACAAAAAACAAAAAAAACAACAACACGGCTGCAGCGGAGAAAGAGAAAGAGTTAGCTTGGGGGAAAATAGCTGCCCGAGTCAATGGGTACGTTTACATTTTAATCATACAGTGTTCGGTGTAAGTAATTACTAACTAATGTTAGTAATGTTATTATTTGTCACTTGTAAAGTAAGGAATGGTTCTTAATTCTTCAATAATTTAATGAGTAACTTCAGTAATTGCATAAAATACCGATTTTTGTACGAATTAAAAGTGCAGTTTTATGTCTACCCTTTCTTAAAATTCCTATTGTGGTTGATATGGGATTTGTAAAGTAATGATTAATAAATAATCCAGTACGTTTTATGGAGAGTAATTATTACATTAATCAAAATACTTTTTTAAAATTGACCCAACACTGATGTAATAATATAAGAATTGAATTTTAATTTTCATGTAGGTGCATTGATGGGAATATGTGTGCCATCAATGCATCCAACCGCATTAGGAAATCCTGAAGGGGATTCTAATTATTAGTTTATTTCCAGAGGTCACAGCAAGATGTTATTAACTGATCATCATTTGTCAGATTAGCCTTGCTGAAACGAATTCAATACCACTAACCTGCAATCCTGTGAAACTCCTCTTTAATGGCTCTGAGGGGTTTGTGCCCAGGAAACACAACAAAAATTCACAGAAAGCGCTTGAGGGTGAGGCACACTTTCCGAACTATTCTACATACTGTGGCCTTACTTGCTCTGCATCCCCGATGTTATAAAGAAAACTGCTGTTTGCAACAAGTCGTAACGCAACACAAAGCATCTGCTCGGATGTAAGAGCACGGCCACGATGGGTGATGTGTCTGATGTATGGGTGGATAAGATTATTGATATATGTTATGGACTCTCTAGAAAAACGGTACCGCTCAAATAAAAATACATGGGGATATGACAAAAAATCAACTTGTGGCCTCAATATCCTCTCCCGACGTAAATGCAATTCCCTGCGAATTACTACAGCGTCCTCATCTACAGGATCCTCTATGAATGGACACGCCATTTTGGTCTCTGCGTGACGGAAACGTGTGCAATCTATGAATGTACTGAAAGATTAAATGAGGTATTAAACACCTTTCACTTTAAAAAGGGGCGGAGACCCGGAGGAAACTCTGAGTTTCCCGAACAAAACCTGCTCGCCAGCAGGTTAGGTTCACAGAGTAATTTGCCATAGTAACTGACTCTGAGTTTAGATTACCTCTCTTTGTGAAACGGGTTTAACTTACCCCGCTTTCACGGGTTTAAGTTACCTCCGTTTCTGAAACCGAAAACTCCGAGTTTCCTTCATTTCGGGGTTAACAAACTCTGAGTTTTGACAAAACCGCCTTCTTGAAATAGGCCCCTGCTGTGCCTGAGGCTGTGGGTGCAGTTTTTGTGTCTGAGCAGAGAGTGAGCTGGGTGGCGTTGTCAGGTATGCTCCGTGCCGCTTCTCTCTCCTCTCCCTGTTCCCTCTTTCTCTCCACTGTTCTCATTACCAACAGAGGCATCCCAGGTGTAAGACACAGCTGTTTCCAACCCCAGCTGATTAGCATGGACGCCATATAACTGTCAAACGAACGCCACCCCAGTGTTGGTTCATTCTGTGTATCCTACATAGCAGTCAGAGGAGATTCTTCAGCTACTTCACTACACGCAACATATGGAACAAGTAAGACTGATCGTTTCATATTCTACTCCTTGCATTCTCACCTGTGGATTGCTCAGCAAGGGATCCTGGCACCAGAGACCAACGGCGCACCCACACCACCACTCCTTTGCCATCAAATACCGGCAGTAGTCACTCCCCTAGACACCTCAGGCCCGGATCTGATTCTCCGCTGGTCCGCATCGGCCATACAGCTTATTTAATTTTAGTTTCTGTGCCCTTCGGAGAAAATAAAGTTTTGTTCTGAATCGCTCCCTGCCAACCTGAATCCGCTTATTCCTCACTCCGTTCACTCTCTCTCTCCTGATACAGAGAGAGCGAACCTAACAAGCGTGGATCCCTGATTATGTTCTCGTTTTCCCGGACAGCTCCGTAACGCGATCCACTCTGTACACCTGGAAGCCAAGTACTTATATCACGCCACGATCGAGTCACTCAGCCAGGTCTCCATGATGCACAAAGCAGCAGAGCGTGTGAAATCAGAGTTAGTCTTGTTGATGAGAAGAATTTCACCCATCTTGTTGGCCAGAGAGCAGAGATTTTCCAGGTGAATAGACAGGAGTGGAGTCCGTGTTCCTCTCTGGCAAAGCCTGACTAAGGCACCGGCTCATTTACCACATCGGTGTTTCTTCCAGGTCCCGCATATGGCAGCTGCGCCTCCAATCAGAATGTCCATACAGCATTCTTCGTTCACAAAAATTGGAGGGAGGTAGTTCAGTGTGAGTTGTCCGATACTTAACAGTTCTTTTCTGGTAAAAGTAATCCAAGATGAATTGCAAAAGACCAAGAAAACAAAGAAAAATGACAAACACAAGAGAGTGCGAGTAACCTGCAGCGCCGGAAGTCATACCCATGCGTCATGGCAAAACAAAACACAACATAAAGTTAAGGGCTAGAAAGATGAATGAAGCCACTCGCCTCAACTCATCACAATGTGGCTATATTATATATACCTGTGATGCTCACCCTGCAGGAGAGAACTGTGCCCCATCAACACAGCCCTTTGCATTGTGGTTGCATTTTAACACACTCAGTCTGAACTCTTAACACCTGTCAGGTTTGGCACGTAAAGCTGCCGATGATGTCACGGGGTGAACTCAATTATAGTGCCAGACGAGAGTGAGTAGCTAACTTTAGCTTTAGCATGGGTAAGAGCATACAGTGCAGTAGTCCAAAAACATAATCCAAGTCCATATTAACAATTCAGGGTCAGTACCAGCAAACTCACACAGCCAAGGAATCCAAAACCAAAGTCAGAAAGGGGAGTCCGATAGTCCAAACACAGAAAACAGTCTGAATCAGAAGGGGAAGGCAGTACTCAGTGGTCAATGGTGATCCGGGGTCAAAACAGGAAAAACAGGCACAAGAAAAAAATGCTGGAAAGTCTGACATGAGTTAGAACGATCTGACAGCTTTCTGGTGGGGGAAAGCTGCCTATAAAGGGGTGAAAACAATGAGTGCTGATTAAAGTAAAAAGTCCAAAACTAAGGTGGGACAGAAGTAGGAAGTAATGTCAAAATAAAAGCATGAGAACGGAAGCCGACGGGACAGAATCATGACAACGCCAACCAAGAAAGCACTGCAGGGAGGCCAGTGTCTCCGTCAGCTTCAGTTCTGAAAGTGAGGATTCAGTTATGCAGTGACATTAAGCGGTGAACAAATCCATAACTAACAAGCAAAAATCAAGATTTGTTATGCCCTTACATTCCTTACATAGATATTGTTTGGGAGGTAATGCTCAACTGTTTTGATTTTCTTGAAATGCCCATCATACATTTGAGCACTATCAATCACAAAGTAGGTGAAGCTGCAGATGACATTATATGTAAGTCTACATGACAAAAACATCCCCAACTCCTGTAAGTTTGATATGGCCATCTGCCCCTTTGCTCTGTCCATAAACTGGTGTTTTGTCAGTTGTTGCTATCACAATATTCTTTTGTCCTCAGAATACCTCCCCTTTAACTTGGCCATCAGTGTTGACTTGCCCTTACATGGTACTTCCCATCAATGCCATCATTTAATTATTTCAGCATTATGCAAGAAATCAGGTCAAAGATTGATTAATATATTTGTTGACATGTATAACTAGTTACAACATCATTGTTTGAAGGTGACATAAGATGCAAAACCCACTTTTTAATGTGTTTTTCACATATATTTGGGTGTTTCCTGTGACTACCGACCCACTAACTGTGTCAGCACCCACCCAACCACCCAGTGTTGTTCTTGTAGGCTGGCTTTGTCAGACACCCTAGGGTAAAATCATTTTCAGTTTGGCCTCATTCATGCGTCATGCTGAGGAGTATTAATATAGCCCAGCCCTCCTCGGTGGACCTTTCCCAAGGCTCTGTCTATGGCAAAGGAGCTAGCTGGAGATAGCTTCCTAAGCTAAACACCGCATATTGTTGGAGTCATTAGCACAATGGCTAGCGGAGAAAAGAAGCACAGGTCCAGTAGAGTGGTCAGCTGTGTAAAAGTACAGGCCACTAAACGCCAGACTCTAAAGAAGCTAAGGCTCAATGGTTTAACCTTGCTTTTGATGAAAAAATGGGCAAAAACTTTATTTTTGTAACCAATTCACCAGTGACAGCTTCAGTAACCTGCTGGACTGGATGCAAAACTGCATCTGAAAATTGATACCAACAATATGTGGGAAAACTGGAAACGAGGTATGCACAATAACTGTACATTCATAGATATCAGCAGTATTTAATTTACATAGTCTGTTTGTGTTGGAGCTGTTAATTTCCATTCAGTCCTCTAGAGGGCTTTAGTTTCTATGGCAGTTGTATTTTAGTCATTAGGTGGCAGGAGAAGAAAAAAGTGCTTCGAGTATGTTAAGCATGGTGGTGTGTTTCACTCTCCATCTAAAGCCATTCACTCGTTCGTAGCTCTTTGAGTGGCAACATGAGTAAGTTTCTTGAGTTTAATACGAATGTTAGACATGATGCTGATTATTCTAGTAAGTTTAGAATGTGTTAATTTGTGGTAATTTGATATTTGTGTTACAGAGTGGTAAGCCTCATATAAAACTACATAGCATTAACTCGAGCACTTTCTGTGGACATTAATGATTTATTTGATATTGAATTAGATTTCTAGACACTGAACATTTCTCTGTATTTTGTATCATTTCAGTTTCACACTTTTTTGCATTATATCCTGGTCAAATACAACACGTGCCCGTTCCTTGGGGGAAGTGATGCAAACGAGATTTTAGCTGGCTGTGAATCTCAATATAGGGCATCAGGTTACATTGGGTGCAACAGTACAGTGAAATCATAGCACCCTGCAAGGGATCACAATAAGACTGGGAGCGAGTAACACACATTCAACGTTAGCAGTTATACTCAGTCGTAATGGAAAAAAACAGATGTGGAATCTCAAAACAACAAGGAAAACAAGTCATTGCACTCCTGTCACTCTGCAAAGTCCTCAAGGTCGTCAGGAAAAATGACTGAATGCAATTGGCAGGATATTCAAAGTCATCAGCATCAACTCAAGTCAGTATGGCCGCAGCACATGCGCAGGCAGAAGCTCAAGCCGCAAAGGCCAGACTAGCCTACGCTGAGAAGGAGATGAACATTAAAGTGATAAAGGCGGTTAGAAGCAACTCTCGACATGCTCAATCTTCAGAAAGAAGCAGATGCAGCCATGGCTAAAGCAGAGTTGATGGAGTCTATGGCAGCTCAGTATGTCGTTCCAGAGCAAGGCAAAGACCTGAGCTTCTTACCGCTACAACCAACCACAGGACAAAGAGTGACTGAATATATAAACAAACACCGTTGCACCGATATGGCTTGGGAAAGCAGAGATACATTTCAACACGACACTACATATTAGGAAGAACAATTCAACCAGCCACTGATGTATGCACCCATGCATGCTAAACAAAAACTAAATCACTACCCAATTCTGACACAAGATTATGCCAAGTGACCACAGCAAAGGGGTGAAATGCAACAATCCTCTCACAATGTGCTACAACCACAGCAGAGGCCGAGTTCAAATAAGGTTGATGCTGCTGTTAGATTCTACGCTTTTTGTCAGAAACTAACCCAATTCTTTTGTTGGAAGCACGAGAAGTGACGACAGGAGAGGACTGTTTAAAATCAACAGAAAGTTTACTGAAAGTCTGATTACAAGAAAGTCTCACAGCGCTGGATTCAGAGAG
>NW_018128059.1:1313520-1314420 GCF_001952655.1 Monopterus albus | reverse complement strand
TGTATCTCATGTGATAACTAAGTCGTGATCAAGCACACAGAACAATGATTTAACTGGGTTGCAGGTCCCCTATGTGTGTGTGAGGCAATAAGTATGCTAGACTGGCCAAGTGGTCATCTCAGGTGATGAGACCCCTTGTGTGTGTAAGACACCCCCTGGTGGGGCAGAACTTGAGATATGCTAGGTGTATCCAGGTGTGGGCTAGTGGGGCTTTGTTGAAATGTAAATAGGTCGTTTGGTTGCCTGGGGGATGCAGACATTCAGAAGTTGCAGAAAGTAAGCAGATTCTACCTCATTACAATTGTAAGACATATAAGCAAGGAGAATAAATGTATTAGAAAATAACCAGAGCTCAGTAGTTCTGCACAATAATCAATACAGCTGTAATCAGGTAAGATAAAGTTATGAAAGGTAACTAAAGGGAACTAAAGGCATGAGAAGTAACTAAAGCTGATAAAGTAACTAGAGTCTATTAGACTCAAATCTTACACCGCAACGAGTGATCTTGCCAGATTCTTAGCCAAGAGTCAACTAATGATTGGAGCACTGACTAAATTTGACAATAAGCCAGAATTACCTTAGCTGGAAAGCCACATTCGAGGGTACTACCGGCAATCTTGGTCTTACGGCTGGTCAAGTGGTTGGGCCCTGAGTCTTCCGAACATGCTAAGAGGATAAAAGCAGTCAATGTAAAGCACCCATCTGTCGGTCTGAACATGGACAAGATTAGAAAAATGCTACGGCTCACCAAAAGCAATAGAAAACTCCCTGTTTTCAAGAATACAAAACTTCCCCAGGCTCTTCAGGGTGTTAGGTTATTTCTTAGTTAGATAGATATGGATTAGAGATTTGTTGTCTAGGAATGTTAGTGCAGCCAGGATGTCTTCCTCAGGCTGTTAA
>NW_018128059.1:1307838-1312668 GCF_001952655.1 Monopterus albus | reverse complement strand
GCCTCGCCCTCAAGCGCTTTCTGTGAATTTTTGTTGTGTTTCCTGGGCACAAACCCCTCAGAGCCATTAAAGAGGAGTTTCACAGGATTGCAGGTTAGTGGTATTGAATTCGTTTCAGTAAGGCTAATCTGAAAAATGATGATCAGTTAATAACATCTTGCTGTGACCTCTGGAAATAAACTAATAATTAGAATCCCCTTCAGGATTTCCAAATGTGGTTGGATGCATTGATGGCACACATATTCCCATCAATGCACCTACATGAAAATTAAAATTCAATTCTTATATTATTACATCAGTGTTGGGTCAATTTTTAAAAAAGTATTTTGATTAATGTAATACTTACTCTCCATAAAACGTACTGGATTATTTATTAATCATTACTTTACAAATCCCATATCAACCACAATAGGAATTTTAAGAAAGGGTAGACATAAAACTGCACTTTTAATTCGTACAAAAATCGGTATTTTATGCAATTACTGAAGTTACTCATTCAATTATTGAAGAATTAAGAACCATTCCTTACTTTACAAGTGACAAATAATAACATTACTAACATTATTTAGTAATTCCTTATACCGAACACTGTATGATTAAAATGTAAACGTACGCATTGACTCGGGCAGCTATTTTCCCCCAAGCTAACTCTTTCTCTTTCGCCACTGCAGCCGTGTTGTTTTTTGTTTTTTTTTTACGAAATATGGGCTCGTAGTCACTATATGCTTGTAGTAGCACATCCATTTCTGTCGGGGAAAAACGCAGACCTATTTTGGCTTGGTCCTGTTGCCATGGTGACTCGTAATTTCTTCACTCCATTGTTCAGGGCTTTTTATAGTCGCGTGGCACACGCCTAACTCTGAGTCAGACAACTCAGAGTTTATTAAACCAACTCTTTTCAGCTGTTCTGAAACCAAAAACTCCGAGTTTTCCAACTCTGAGTAAGTCAACTCAGAGTTCAGGTTTGAACTCTGAGTTTGTTAAACCGCCTTCTTGAAATAGGCCCCAGCAAAGAGCCTCACAAGCTTCGCAATCTGTCAGATCTTCTGTGTGAACTGGAAGCTGTAAAACTAGAAAGATATTTACCTGGCTTAAGTTACCTAGACACAGCTAGAGGAGTAAGTCCAATTGTGGAGAAGCTGCCCTTTCATCTTCAAGAAAATGGACAATGATGGGGTCAAAGTTCAAAGAAGACCATAATGTTAGCTTCCCACCCTTCACATTCTTTGTTGAGTTTGTGAAAGGCCAGGCCAAAGCAAGGAATGACCCTAGCTTCACCACAACTTACCTCTCAACCGCCAGTCCTACAGTCACATACAGAAAAGGAAAACTGATAGGTAACTACATGCAAAAACCATCAGTCATGGTGCACAAGACAGAAGTATCAGAAGGAGCAAAGACAAAAGAAGCAGGCGAAGATATTAAAAGACAGTGTCCCATACATCACAAACCCCACCCACTGAAAAGATGCAGGGGTTTTAGGGCTATGCTGCTTGAGGACAGGAAGAAGCTGCTGAAAGACAACAACATCTGCTATTGCTGCCTTTCTTCTATTGACCACCAAGCCAAGGATTGTGATGTCACAGTTAAGTGTGAAGAGTGTAACAGTGAGAAGCACCTGGCAGCTCTCCACCCAGGCCCGGCACCGTTGACATCTAAGCCTCCCTTATTCCCCAAAGAGCACGTAGGAGAGCAAGTGAACGCACAGGACTTAGATGTCACCGCCACATGTACAGAGGTATGTGGAAATGAAATCACAGGGAAATCCTGTTCCAAGATTTGCTTGGTGCAAGTCTACCCAAAAGGTCAGCCAGACAACATCAGAAAGATGTATGCAATGATGATCAAAGTAACCAATTGCTTGCAAGGACAGAGTTTTTCGACCTATTCAATATACAAAGCGCAACCGCACCATACACACTGAAAACCTGTTCCGGTGTAACATAAGTGACTGGTAGAAGAGCTTGTGACTACATAGTTCAGTCATTCGATGGAAAATGAGTTTCCCTCTTCCCATTCTCATAGAGTGCAATGCAATTCCCAACAATAGGGAAGAAATCCCCACTACAGAAGCTGCTTTACATCACCCTCATCTGAGAGCAATAGCCACAGAGATATCACCCCTTGACCCTGACATACTGCTGCTGATAGGACGAAATCTTCTCAGAGTTCACAAAGTGAGGAAGCAAATCTGTGGCAGACACAATGATCCATTTGCACAGAACTTTGACCTAGGCTGGGTCATTATTGGTGATGTGTGTTTTGGCAGTGCTCACAAGCCAAATGAAGTCAACGCTCTGAAAACACCTGTTGGACAATGGATGTCCAAGCTATGTCATTCACTGCGACAGGCGCTTCAGTGTCAAAGAAGACTTCAGTTTGAGCCAGTCCAAAGCCATTCCTAATCCACTGCTATTTTCAAACTCACACAAACTCCACTGCCAAAAATCTAGGAGCGAATGTGTTTTGTCGCACTAATGAGGACAATCAGCTTGCATACTCTGTTGAGGACATGATCTTTCTGAAGAAGATGGAAGGGTTCGAAGAAGATGGAAGGGTTTGTCAAAGACAACACTAACAGCTGGACTGCTCTACTCCCGTTTCGAAGCCCCAGACGCCTACTCCCTGACAACAGGCACTACGCTTATAAACGCCTTATGTCTCTGCGACGCTTGCTTGACAAGAAGCCAGACATGAAGGCACACTTCACTGAGTTCATGCAGAAAATGCTCAATAACAAACATGCAGAGCTTGCACCACCTTGTGACAGAAACAAAGAGAGCTGGTATCCCCCTACCTTTGGCGTCTATCACCCACAGAAGCCTGGGAAGGTTTGAGTGGTGTTTGAGTCCAGCATGCAATTTGATGGAGTGTCTCTCAACGATGTACTGCTGTCAGGGCCTGACCTAAATAACACACTTATAGGTGTGCTTCTTCACTTCAGACAAGACCCTGTTGCTATCACAGCTGACATCGAGTAGATGTTGTATTGTTTTGTCAGCCAAGAAAAGCACAGAGATCATCTCCGCTTCCTGTGTTACGAAGGGAATGACCTGTCCAAAAACGTGGTAGACTACCGGATGAGGGTGCACGTCTTTGGCAACAGCCAAACTTGCCAGCAATGGCCATCTATGGGTTGAGAAGCAGAACATGGGACAGGTGCCCTGAAACTTCATAGAGCAGGACTTCTATGTAGATGATGCATTAAAGTCTTTTCCAACTGAAACAGAGCCTATTGATGTCCTACAGAGGGCCCAAAAAATGCTTGCATCTAACCTAGCAATCTACATCTCCACAAGATTGCTTCCAACAACATGGAAGCAGTGAAGGCCTTTCCCCCAGAAGACAGGGCCAAAGAAATCAAGGACCTCGATCTTTCAACAGATAAGCCACCAGTCCAGCGCAGTTTAGGTGTGAGTTGGAACACTACATCAGACACATTCACATTTGATGTTACACAGGAGCAGAAGCCCTTCACTCACCGTGGGGTGCTTTCCATGGTAAACAGTTTATTTGATCCTTTTTGGACTACTGGCACCCGGAACTATCAAAGGCAGACTTCTATTTTCTATCTCACAAGCCGCTTTCATTGAACTTTGTGTATTCTCTGATGCTTCAGTGAAAGCTATAGCTGAAGTAGTCTACCTGAAGGTTACCCACAAAAATGGGCATGTTGAAGTCAGGTTTGTCATGGGAAAGGCAAAACTGGCCCAAATGCCAGAGCTCACCATCCCTAGATTAGAGCTCTGTGCAGCCGTGCTTGCTGTGGAAATGTCTGAGCTTCTTACAGAAGAACTAAAGATGAAGATTGACAAGACCACATTTTACACTGACAGCAAAGTGGTGTTGGGATACATTGTTGGGTAAAATTATTAACAAAGTCATACTTTAAGGTTGATTCTAACATTTTATGAATTAAGAACTTAATTAGTAGAAGATTTACATTATGCTTGTTGAGTAGTCAACCTGTGTGTTTACTTTGCTTATGGTAATTCTATCATAGTTAAGATTTAGTTTAGAGTACACATAAGTTTGCTTACTTATATGTTACAATTATGTTTACATAGTTGAGTATATCATTCTATGTGTTTACTGAATTCTTGGCTAGTACTTATTGTGTTAGCCAACTGGAGCACTGTTTAACATCAAAGGGACTGGTTCACCAAAACACTGACTCTCATCAGATTTACAGCTTTAGCAAAGAGGGTCCACAGTTAAGTTATTATTACCACCTGGCTGAAGAGCCCAGGGAATTTGGGGTCACTGGGACACCAAGGGTAATAAACAAGAAATTAGATCTAAAAGCCAACAAGAGGAAGACAACTTCAAAGGCAGGGCAATATACAGACACACACAGGCAAGACAGTTTAATTAGCCAAATGGGAAGCCATGTGTCATATAGTGTAGTTAGTTAGTAACAAAGAAAGAAGTGAGTTTAGGAAAAGACAGGTTGTACGGTTTTGCTGTTGAGGTCAGGGCTTCAGATAGAGATGGAACCCAGAACTCTGTAAATTGCTTTATTCGATGGTCTGTTTAGTTATGATAATAAATGTTTGAAAATTGATATTCGATTCCGATTATTCTTCATGAAAGAACACGCTGCAACATCCACAACCAACATAGATGATTCCATGTGTATGTAAACAACCGGGTGCAGAGAATGAAGCAATCTTCTCTATGAGACCAGTGGAAGTATGTCCCCACAGAACACAATCCTGTTAAGAGTCGTTCGCACCAGGAAAGAGGCGGACCCAGGAGGAAAGAGGCGGACCCAGGTAGCCAACTTCGGTGCAAGCAATGATTTATTATATACAGGGAACACAAAGTGAC
>NW_018128059.1:1301037-1307488 GCF_001952655.1 Monopterus albus | reverse complement strand
TGACTAGAAAGAACTGGCAAGTGACTGAGGAGTGAAACCGGGTAATATAGTGAGTGACCTAATCAAGTGCAGCTGGTGATAAGGGAGTGAGGAACAGGTGAACGTGATAAGAGTAATGGGGCAAGAGACAGTAGGAAAGGTGAGGGAGGCAGAGCGGCCGAGCAAACCTGACAAATCCTGCAGACCATGGCTCACAGTCTCTGGCACCAGAGAAAATCACTAGTACAACATGGTTCTCTGGCCCAGAATTCCTTCTCAGTCTTGAATATCACTCTTGAAAAAGGTGCCTTTGGACTCATTGAACCAGAGTCAGATGAAGACAGAATGTAACAGTGCTTGTGACCAGAACTACTCTAGATACCTTGGGTTCATCACGTTTTGAACAGTTCTCAAAGTGGACCTCCCCTTGTCAAAACAGTGGCCTACCTTCGTCACATCTCGCAGACCTTTAAGAGCAAAGATGCAAATGGTTGCAGAGGCTGGCACCTCTGCAAAGCAAGCCTCACAGATGAAGCCTTAAATCAGGCAGAGTATACAATCATCAGATGTGTCTAGCATAAAGTATATACTGAAGAAATGAAATGCATCAAGACAAAACAAGACCTGCCACACAACAGTTCTCTGTTCAAGCTCAAACCTGTTATTGATGACAAAGACCTACTCCGTGTAGGAGGATGCCTGTCAGAGTCAAAGGTGCCAAGTCGTGAAGCCAATCCTCTTCTAATTCCAGGAAAGCATCACATAGCTACACTACTCGTTCGACATCACCATGAAGCCGTAAGACACCAAGGAAAGCATTTCATCGAGGGAGCTGTGAGAGCAAGTGGTTTGTGGTTGGTGGGTGCTAAGAGATCCATCAGCAGCTTCCTTCACAAATGTGTGATCTGCAGAAAGCTTTGGGGCAGAACAGAGCAGCAAATCATGGCAGATCTGCCCACTCAACGTCTAAAGACCGACCCCCCATTCTCTTATGTGGACCTGGATGTGTTCGGACCGTGGGAGGTTACAGCGTGCCGTACTAAAGGTGGTCAAGCCAACAGCATGAGATGTTTACTTGCATGTCTACAAGAGCCATTCATATTGAAGTTATTGAAAGTTTGAGCTCTTCAAGTTTTATTAATGCTCTTCGCAGATTTTTCATCATCAGGGGCCCCGCTAAACAGTTAGGGTCAGATTGCAGGACCAATTTTGTTGGCGCGTCCAAGGAACTAAAGCTAGATTCTCCAAAGCCTGGTGAGACAAGTGTGCATGACTATTTGTGCTCCTGGGTGTTTAACCCTCCCTACTCATTCCACATGGGAGGCACATGGGAGCGCATGATAAAAGCAGGAAATCCTACACCAACTCATGAGATCCTGACGACATTAATGGCTGAAGTCACAGCCATTATCAACACAAGGCCGTTGGTGCCAGTTTCTTCGGATCCTGAAACTCCCTTAATCTTGACACCCATGACTCTACATACCCAGAAATCCAATGCAATACCAGGTCCACTTGGGGACTGCTCCAAGGCAGACATGTACAAACATCAGTGGAAGAGAGTTTAAGTCCTTGCTGACACATTTTGGGCCCGATGGCAGATATCTCAGCCTACTCCAAAATCATCAGAAGTGGCAATGCAGCAAACCGAACTTGAAGGAAGGAGACATTATTCTTAGGGGATAAGGGAAGATCGCCAACATGTGTGGCCACATCAAAACATAAAAACTTGATCTCACCATCAGTGCCACCATATCAGTATCAATATGTTAACTCACCATTAACATAGTCACCATCACTGTATGAATGTCAATGATCAGGCGATGAAGGAGCATCTGCCAGTGCTTTAAATAGGGAAGGATGAGTAGTGGGCATGAGCTTCAGCTGTGCGTTACACCCGGGAGTGAATTAGCAGGTGAATGCGTTTCAACTGTGTCGCTGAGCCTGCAAGATGAGAGAAAGGGAGAGAGAAAGGGGAACAGAGGCAGGTCGCACTGAGCGGACCTGACACAGTTTTTAGAGTTCAAAGAAGCTTTTTATTAACTCAAAAAATAAGTAAAATACAAACAACATTAATATCAGATAAATTGGGCCCTCCTGAATCTCAAAAGGCCCTTGCCACTTTGCCAGCAGCTTATTCTCCTCTGATGGCAATAATACCAATACCTTCTGGCCCTTGTCAAAAGCCCTCTTTTGAGCTGACCAATCATACCATGCCTTCTGATACTGTTGGGCCTCAGCCATGTGTGCCTGAGCAAGCTCAGTCATCTTCTCCAGCCGCTCTCTCATCTGCACCAGATAAGCCACAATGTTCACAGGCCCCTCCCTACCTTGACCACTCTCACAGAGATCCCTCAGTAAGGAAAGGGGCCCCCTAACTTCACGACCATACATTAGTTCAAATGGGGAGAAGCCAGTGGAGACCTGAGGTGCTTCTTTGTATGTAAAAAGGAGATATGATAACCATTGATCCCAGTCAAAACCTGTATCATTAAAAAACTTGCGAAGCATCTGCTTAAGAGTGTGGTTAAAACATTCTGTTAAACCATCAGTCTGAGGATGATATGGAGTTGTCCACAAGCTCCTAATACCAAGAAGCTGGTAAACCCGCTTAGGCAAAGTGGACATAAAGTTGGTGCCTTGATCGGTTCATATCTCATGGGGAAATCCAACTCTAAAAAAAAATTAAATTAGGCAAAAAACAACTGACTTGGTCTTAATAAATTTTAAGGGAAACACTTCTGGATACTTCGTTGCATAGTCAATGATCACCAACACGTAACGATTTCCTGCTTTACTCCTCTCCACTGGTCCAACAATGGCCATGCCCAAATGTTCAAAAGGGTGGAGATAACTGGAAGGGGCTGGAGGGGAGCTCATGAAGGGAACTTAGTCAAGGTTTTCTGACACTGAGGGCAACTCCTGCAAAATGTCAGCACACATTGCAGGCCAATAGAAATGCTGTTTAATACGGGCTGTGGTTTTATGCTTTCCTAAGTGGCCAGCCCAAGGAATAGAATGGCCCAGTAAGTAAACACAACCTCCCATACACACTGAGGAATGAGTAACTGCTTGGCTGTTCCATGTTGGCGATAAAGCACTCCCTTCTCAAGGAAAAACTCCTCAGGCTCAGTACCTAATTCCCTCTCTTGTGCTCTCTGTAACAATGGAACCAGACGTGGATCCTTCTGCTGCATGTCAGCCATGTTAGTAGGAATCTTAAAAACCCACATGTGCATCAGCTGTAGGATCAACTTCGGATTGAACAACAGTGCGTTTGAGTTTTTCCTGCCTTCTCTGCCTGCATGATTTCCATTTCTTTTTGGGTACAGTCTCCAGGTCAGCATCAAAGAAAGGCAGGGCACTGAGAGTTTCTGAATGTTGGTCTAACTGTCTAGCTTGAGCTCTAGTCGCAACCACATTACATTTTTGATACATGTGCAACAAATCAAAAAGTACTGGCAGATCACGACCCAACAGTACTGAAAAAGGCAAATTAGGCACAATTCCAACATTCAGAAGATAAATTTGTCCCTGCACCTTAATAAACATACTGTATCTGCAGTGGGATAAGGTTTTTTATCCCCATGAACACAACAAATAGGGATTGTATCATTCACACAAATAACATTAGATGGCACAAATTTGCTATGCACCAAAGTCTGATCACTGCCAGTATTTTAGCCTGAACAGCCTGTCCATTCACTTCAATAGGGATCATTCTCATTTTTTGACCACAGTCTGTATTGGGCTCAACACCATGATGGGGCACAAAGCACATTTGAGATAGTTTTGCAGGGTTTTTTTGACAAACCGGCTTAGTATGACCTTCTTGCTCACAAAGGTAACAAACTGACAGTTTACCATGGAGTTTTAAATAATAATAATATGAATGAATGAATGACACGTTATTACAGACTCAAGGTCCAGGTTCAGAAACAAATAAAAGCAATAAAAGAACAGTTTAAAACGAAACAATAAAAACAGAAAAATACATAAAAACAAGAACAAAAGAACATCCATAAAACTACTGTCCCTTTAAACGGCAGGCATACCAGTGTTTCCAGAAAGCAGAAGTAAAACGCATGTCACTGTGTGCAACATTAGTCAACAACAAAATGATATGATTTTTTTAACCATTCAAGTGACAAATAAATTTAAACATCAGGTTTCTTAAAACAGTGGAAAATGTACTAATTCGAGATGACACAAACAGTTCGCTAGCACTGTCCATCTAGGCTTTTTCAATAATATCCTTAGGGCGTCATTGTAAGCCACTGACAGTTTCCGAAGATTGCCCTTTTTATAATTACACCACAGATGGGCAGTGTACAAGGAAGTACAATAAGCTTTAAACAAAGCCAGTTTTAATCCCACCGAGCATGCACCACATTTCCGTGCCAGTATATTAGCTTGTACATACAACATACGCCACTGCTGATACAGTATATATCCCCGTCATCAGACAAACAATCATTAATTACGACCCAAATACTTAACTTCATTGCACATAGTTAAAATATTATCAGATAACTTAAAAGAAGGTGGGCATACCAATATGACAAACATCTCACAATATATTTAGGTACTTGGGCGTCACACAGTTTCTGGAATAATTTCCTATGATTCACTCGGTCAAAAGCTTTGGAGGCATCTAAAAAGCACATGAATAAAGAGGAGTTTTTACTTTTATATTTACTGACTAATTCTTTTAGGGCAAATATACACATGTCAGTGCCATGGCTAGTTTTAAACCCAAATTGGTTTGCAGTAGAGCTAATAAGATTGTGAAACCTATTCAAAAGAAGTTCTTCAGCAACTTTTGAAAGAATATTAGCAAGTGCAATAGGTCTATAATTCTCGGAGCTGCCAACCTTCCCTCCTTTATCCTTCACCATAGGAACCAACAGTACTGACATCAAAGAGTCAGGCAGAAGCCCGTGCATAACCGAGACAGTGAAGCAAATGGCTAGAAGAGGAGACAACCTGAGACTGGCATACTTAAGATGTTCAACAGAGATGTGGTCCAGCCCAGTAGCCTTATTTTCAGACAAATTACTTATTGCTTGGGAAACTGCATTGGTTATAAACAAGTTGTACACAAAATAGGTTTTTCCTAAACTGTGTCAAATTATCTATAAAAAGTGTGCATTTTTTCATGTGAGACTATGCTGTAAAAAGTTTCAACTTCAAGAAATTACAAATACAAAATGAAAAATTATGTTCGTGCTTTCCTCAATATGAATATGAATTTACAACAGCGACCTGTCAAAATATGTCACGGGGTCACCAGCATAATACATTGAGCAGAAGAAACATCAATTCCATGAACTGTGCATGCAATCAAAGTTGGACTTTATTCTTGAATCTCAAAGCCTGGTGGATGTGCTTTGACGGATATGAAATTAAAATTTAGGTTAGATTTAATAGATGGGAGCTAGATATATTTTTAAAAAAAGTTCATTTTATTGATGATTAGTGACTATTGTTAGGTATTTTTAGTCAGATAGATATTGGATAGATACTTTATGTATTAGAAATGTTTAGTGGAGATAGGATGTCTAGTTAGACTGTTAAATGCTTAGGCATGCTTATGAGTTTCTACAGGGTACATCTGGTCAAGGATAACTAGAGAGAAAAGTTGATGACTGTCAGCAGACAGGATGTTTAATATTATTATTATGACGTGTATAACTGTAGCCTTAGCCATAATATTTTCTTATGTTTAATGTCATGACATGTCACTAGAGGTCGTGTGAGAATGTTTTTAGCTACACACCACTTAATCAACAGACACACATGCACATTGATTTGCTTCATGTTTTGACCACTGCTATGGCCAGCTGCAAAGCTGGCACCAGAGACGTCACGGTTGCTGTTTCTGTGTGGAATTGGGCTAGCCAAACCGAAGAGATATAATGTATAGGCCTGGTTTGGTTCGGGGTCTTTCATCTTTCATCTGCCTGCGTGCAGGTTGGAGGTGCAAGATGCCTGAGCGTGTAATGTTAATTTTTACCTGTGTTCATGGAATAAATCAGCACTGTTTAGTAGTTACTTGGACTGCCTCGTCTCTCAGAGTCAGTATGGTAAAAAGTATCGGGTACAACACTATTATGATCTCCATTGGGATCCGCGGTGGAAATGGTCTCATCATAATGTTACAGCAATGTTCACTGTACCAGAATTCATTCATGATACGTCCCTGGCAGGTATCATGCCTTGAGATCTGGCAGCAGGTGGAATAAGTGCTAGCAAGCAGTTAGCTAGCTAGCTGATTGGAGAGCTCCCCATTCCCACCACGCATCCCAACCGAGGTCATAATAATCACTAATCATCAATGAAATGAATATCCATCCATCCATCCATTTTCCTCCTCTTATCCGGAACCGGGTCGCGGGGGCAGCAGTCTAAGCAAAGATGCCCAGACTTCCCTCTCCCCAGACACTTCCTCCAGCTCCTCCGGGGGAATGCC
>NW_018128059.1:1289874-1300344 GCF_001952655.1 Monopterus albus | reverse complement strand
AATTGAACCAGTCCAGGCTCAGCGGGGGCCCCGCCCTGGAGCCAGGCCTGGGGTCGGGGCTCGAATGCGAGCGTCTGGTGGCCGGACCTCCCCTCACGGGGCCCGGCCGGGCTTGGCCTGAACGAGCGACGTGGGGACATCCTCCCATGGGCCCACTACCTGCAGGAGGATCCGTAAGGGGCCGGTGCACAGTGGATTGGGCAGCAATCAAAGGCAGGGGCCCCGACAACCCGATGAAATGAATATTATTTAAATATATCTAGCCCATATTTATTAAATCTTACCTAACATATCATTTCATATCCGTTAAAGAACGTCCATCAGGCTTCAAGATTCAAGAATTAAGTCCAACTTTGAACACGTGCAGTTTGTGGAATCAGTGTATCTTCTGCTCAGTGCATTATGTCTGTGACCTATTGACATATTTTGCCAGGTTGATGTTGTAAATTCATATTCATATTGAGCAAAGCACAAATTTTTACTTCATATTTGTAATTTCTTGAAGTTGTAACTTTAGGTGTATTCTTAAATTATTTTATATATGATTAACATATTTTATATATGATTTGACTTATATAAGAATTTAAAAAAACATGTGCAAAGTAAGTCAAGCTTCATGTAACTAGTCCAAAAGGCTGACAACACTCTGACCTAACACTGATATTTGAGATTTTTAAAAACTGAAAATCTTTTAATTACAGAGTAAGTGGATGCTCCTCTGGAGCTGATCTTTGAAAAGGAGTTTATGGATCCAATCCCATACAGGGAGAGAGTAATGAAGATCCCAATACCCAAGCCTCTTTGTGCTCATGTTGAAAGGCTCAAGGTTCAATCCAGGACAGGTCTGAACCCCACATACAGTATATTCCAGGAGCATCATGAAACTCAAGCCTGATCCAAAGGACCACATATGCTGGCAGGACCACTCTGATTCTCCTGCCCAGAAATCCCCAACACCATTTAACAGAGAAAGCCAAGTATCTGTAGTGACTGAGTGAAGACAAATACTGATTAGACACAAAATGTTTATTTTAACTTTATCACTTTTGTTATGACTCATATTGGGAAAAAAAAGTATAATTACTTTCCTAAACAGGTCTTTTAATTACTTAAATTCTTTGATGCAATAAATTATTAGTCATTACTATTGTTTTATATGCTTTGTTTATATTTCACATTGTCTAAAAATTGACACATTTCCTTTGAATTAGTAATGTTAATTTTTTTAAGGGTTTCCTAAAAGCATATACAATAAATCAAAAAAGTATAATAAAATACAGGAAATACTGCTCTACTCCCCAAAGACGCAAGGGCCCATAGTCAGCTCTACAGATGTTAAATGCATTTTACAGAGAGAACACATATAAACACAAGTTTGAGGCCAGGGTTGTCCATCACTGTAGCCTGCTGCGTGGTGTACCACACTGTAAGCACTTGGCCATGGAGTACCCAGACATCTTTCCTCTCCTACACTGGCACTGGGCTGCCACCTGGCTCTTCCTCCACAGGCACCAGACTGTCTGCAGGCTTCCCATCTGATAGTGGCACCGTGCTGCAATCTGCTTTCTCCTTTGCCAGCATCCATCACCGCAGCTGCCTTATTAGGCGCCTCCACAAACAATGTCCCCATCTTTTCCATGTCAAACGCCACTGCCTTGCCTCAGTTGGCACCTACTCCCTCGGCCATGGGCACTTTTTCACCACCGCTGACCAGCAGCTGCTCTCTCTTCTTTGCTCCGCCTGCCATACACTCATGTTTCTTCATCTGGTTCATTCCTCCACTCCACAGTATTTTCTCCTTTCAGCCACTCCTCAATGTGTGCCTCCCACACAGCCATCCACCATTCTCAGCAGCTCCCTCAATTGGTTTTGGCGGCATGTGGTGCATGAAGTGATTTGTAGTCTCTCTCTGGTATTGCCCCTGGTCTTTTCTCAGGCCGCTCAATCTGTATCAGAGCCACCACTACAGCTTCTGCACCTTATCAAGACCATAGGCTGCTGGACTTAGCAAACTTATCTTTTCTATATATGATCTAAATCTCAAGACATTTACCAATTCAGTCTGCACTTATTTGTTAGAAAGTTTTTGGGGCCCAAAAGCATCAAGGACCTACTTAACCTTCTCCAAAACCTTCAAGTGTACAAGCAGCCAAGTATACACACCTAGTTGATGTTGTAATTACTGTACAATAGAAATTTAAATGAGAAAGGTTTTACTGTGAAAGTGTCAACAAAACAAAAAATCAAAAACTGTCAATGTTCAGCTGCCAGTGTCCACATTTCTTCTATTGTCTCCCACTAGAGCAATGTTGTAAAATGGCCTGTCCAACTCCTATTCAACTACAGGCAGTCTAAAGACTTCTGTTTGTGAAGTATCTGACTTTTTCAACAGCTCTTTATTAAGAATAAACTTATCTAAGTTTTACTTGCCAACCGTTCTTTTTATCTATTCAAATTTCACTGCCTGCCCTAAATCCACTCCAATAAGAGAGAGCAGCAGTGGTCAAGCGAGCTAGAGTGAATCAAGACAGGGAGCAGCCTTAGCAAGAACTAAGCAGTGAATCAGAGAAAAAAAAATCTGATTGTTTCACTGTGGTTATGTCCAAAAGTGCAAATAAACATGGCCACACCTCCATTCAACCCTGCAGGAAGGACTGTGTTTTTAACTATTACCGGTTCTTTTATCTGAAGGCCCCAAGAAGTAACACTCAGGAAACAGGAATCAGCTTTACATAGATTTATTTTCTTCTGCAGAGTTATTACAGCACTGGGCTCTAAGAGATGACAAGTCTCCAAGAGCTTCGATAATCAAGAATCATTCACATTTATCTTCTCGGGCTGGGACTGCCCTATACATGGGTGGTACGTTACACGTAAATATTCTAGAATGTTCATATAGGCAGTATGTATGTGTGTGTGTTGTTATCTTCTATTTTCAGGCAGTTCTCTCTAACTGAAAGTGGATATGCAGTTAGCTACTTCCCTGATTCTGTTGTAAAAAACCCCTTACTCATGCTTCAGACATGAGTGACCAGTTCAAGCCCGTCAGACTTCACGTCTGTAAAATAGCATAAATTAACAGTATCTTATCTATAGTTTCCAGAACGACACTTATCTATGCAATCTATTCTTGCACAATTTTCCAAGAAGATGAGAAATACTACAAGTTGACTCAAAGCTGAAAATTATAACTATAATGCATGCATAAGAGCCAGGTTAATACTGATACATGGTGCTGTTAATGAAACACAGACAGTCATACTAAACTTTATCATTATAAAAGCAAAATAATACTAACAGTAAATAAAACAACTGTAACTCCTGAAATCCAATCCTAACAGTGTGAATGCAGCCAAAGCGTGCACTTCATCCTCCTGTCTGCTGTATTGTGGCCTCTCTGTCTTGACCTTGGTCAAACAGACAGACCTAAAATTGGCTGCACTTTAGCACTTAGATTACACCACTGACATATTAAGAAGAAAGTGTAACCCACCTATACCTACTGTATGTGGTAAGGGCCCTGAGTCCAATTAACTACATTATGTGCCCTTGGGTCCTATGGGTGCTCTATACAATAACCAAACACAAGTTAAAATTAATGTTTCTTAATTTACTCAACAAGAAAGTCAGGGTAAACCATAAACCATAACAATCCACCTTTAAATATTTTTCACCCTTTTTTCCTTTCACACATTTAAATATTTCAAAATATTGGTGTGTGGTAGGCCTACATACCACACACACTTACTCTCCACCAGCTGGTATATATACTGAAATTTAACCGCTGTTGCAAGCCCGATGGATTCTCGGGTGCAGTGTGGCCAAAACGTAAGCAGCCATTTCACTCAGAAGAGCCAAATAAAAGACAGTACCTTACTTAGTAGTTCGTAGTCCAGAGACTGAAGCATTACCTCCTCTGTGTGTCCAAAAGAAATGGCAAAAGGATTCCAATAGCCACCCAATGGTGAAATACCCACAGGCCCATAGGTCCAGGTATAAGCAGTATCAGAATCAGAATCTGCTTTATAGGCCAGGTGTGTCAGACACACGAGGAATTTGACTCTGGTACATCGGCTCTCAATGTGTATGTACATATCCCCATGCAAGGGGCAAGTAAACAGTAAACCAGCATATGGGTGTGTAATATAACAAAATAAGCAGTATTTACAAGCAACAAACAGTGCAAACAATGCAAAATAAGCAGTATAACCAGGCAGTAAACAATGCAAACAGACAAGGAATGCTTATTGTGATCTCTTATAGAGTACTTAAAAACAGAAACCTGTATGTATCTGAATAGTCTGTACAATGTACATTTAGGGGTACTTCACTGAGGGTTATTGTCACCAAAGACCTGAAACCGTTTCTTAAACTCCCACAGCAATCCTGAAATCTTGCCTTTGTACCGTTTCTTGTCAGCATTAACGACAGTCGCACGTACATTTCTTAGACAGGGGAAATGAGCAGGGTCACCACATGCCAGCTGTGTCTCCCACAAAGTCAGGTTCAACTTGAACACACGTATGCTGTCATAATACTGTGTGACAACTTTTTTACAGCTTTGCAACATTTTGTTCAAATTATTGAGGTGCTCTGTAATATCAACCATAAATGAAAGGTCCTGCAGCCATTCCAGAAATTGCAATTCCATCACTGGTTTTCCTTTTGTCTCCATAAACTGTCCAATTTCCTTTCGTAGCTCAAAGAAATGCTTCAGCACAGTGCCTCAGCTTAACCATCTTACTTCAGTGTGGTATGGCAGGCCATGGGTAATGTTATTGTCATTGAGAAGGCAGTCAAACTGATGATGATTCAGACCTCTGGGCTCAGATAAAATTTACAGTTCAGACAACCACCTCCATGACGTGATCCATTTTTAATGACTTGCAACACACTGTCTCCTTGTGCAAAATACAGTGAAATGTCCAAAAAGCATCTCCTCCATTCATGGCTTGTACTTTCTCTCTGAATTTTGTCACAACGCCTGCTTTTTTTTCCGATCATTGATGGCACGCTATCTGTAGCCAAGCTAACAGCATGCGACCAGTCTAATCCGACTCTGTCCAGCGCACAAACGAGAGAGCTGAAAATGTCCTCTGCTGTTGTGGTGTCCATCATAGGCACCAACTCAAGGAACTCCTCTGTGACGGCCAATGTCTCATCAACTCCACAAATAAATATAGCCAGTTGAGCAACATCTGTAATGTCAGTGCTCTGATCAATTGCAACAGAAAATGCAATAATTGACCTAGCTTTGTGTTTCAGTTGGGTAAAAAACCCCTTACTCATGCTTCAGACATGAGTGACCAGTTCAAGCCCGTCAGACTTCACGTCTGTAAAATAGCATAAATTAACAGTATCTTATCTATAGTTTCCAGAACGACACTTATCTATGCAATCTATTCTTGCACAATTTTCCAAGAAGATGAGAAATACTACAAGTTGACTCAAAGCTGAAAATTATAACTATAATGCATGCATAAGAGCCAGGTTAATACTGATACATGGTGCTGTTAATGAAACACAGACAGTCATACTAAACTTTATCATTATAAAAGCAAAATAATACTAACAGTAAATAAAACAACTGTAACTCCTGAAATCTAATCCTAACAGTGTGAATGCAGCCAAAGCGTGCACTTCATCCTCCTGTCTGCTGTATTGTGGCCTCTCTGTCTTGACCTTGGTCAAACAGACAGACCTAAAATTGGCTGCACTTTAGCACTTAGATTACACCACTGACATATTAAGAAGAAAGTGTAACCCACCTATACCTACTGTATGTGGTAAGGGCCCTGAGTCCAATTAACTACATTATGTGCCCTTGGGTCCTATGGGTGCTCTATACAATAACCAAACACAAGTTAAAATTAATGTTTCTTAATTTACTCAACAAGAAAGTCAGGGTAAACCATAAACCATAACAATCCACCTTTAAATATTTTTCACCCTTTTTTCCTTTCACACATTTAAATATTTCAAAATATTGGTGTGTGGTAGGCCTACATACCACACACACTTACTCTCCACCAGCTGGTATATATACTGAAATTTAACCGCTGTTGCAAGCCCGATGGATTCTCGGGTGCAGTGTGGCCAAAACGTAAGCAGCCATTTCACTCAGAAGAGCCAAATAAAAGACAGTACCTTACTTAGTAGTTCGTAGTCCAGAGACTGAAGCATTACCTCCTCTGTGTGTCCAAAAGAAATGGCAAAAGGATTCCAATAGCCACCCAATGGTGAAATACCCACAGGCCCATAGGTCCAGGTATAAGCAGTATCAGAATCAGAATCTGCTTTATAGGCCAGGTGTGTCAGACACACGAGGAATTTGACTCTGGTACATCGGCTCTCAATGTGTATGTACATATCCCCATGCAAGGGGCAAGTAAACAGTAAACCAGCATATGGGTGTGTAATATAACAAAATAAGCAGTATTTACAAGCAACAAACAGTGCAAACAATGCAAAATAAGCAGTATAACCAGGCAGTAAACAATGCAAACAGACAAGGAATGCTTATTGTGATCTCTTATAGAGTACTTAAAAACAGAAACCTGTATGTATCTGAATAGTCTGTACAATGTACATTTAGGGGTACTTCACTGAGGGTTATTGTCACCAAAGACCTGAAACCGTTTCTTAAACTCCCACAGCAATCCTGAAATCTTGCCTTTGTACCGTTTCTTGTCAGCATTAACGACAGTCGCACGTACATTTCTTAGACAGGGGAAATGAGCAGGGTCACCACATGCCAGCTGTGTCTCCCACAAAGTCAGGTTCAACTTGAACACACGTATGCTGTCATAATACTGTGTGACAACTTTTTTACAGCTTTGCAACATTTTGTTCAAATTATTGAGGTGCTCTGTAATATCAACCATAAATGAAAGGTCCTGCAGCCATTCCAGAAATTGCAATTCCATCACTGGTTTTCCTTTTGTCTCCATAAACTGTCCAATTTCCTTTCGTAGCTCAAAGAAATGCTTCAGCACAGTGCCTCAGCTTAACCATCTTACTTCAGTGTGGTATGGCAGGCCATGGGTAATGTTATTGTCATTGAGAAGGCAGTCAAACTGATGATGATTCAGACCTCTGGGCTCAGATAAAATTTACAGTTCAGACAACCACCTCCATGACGTGATCCATTTTTAATGACTTGCAACACACTGTCTCCTTGTGCAAAATACAGTGAAATGTCCAAAAAGCATCTCCTCCATTCATGGCTTGTACTTTCTCTCTGAATTTTGTCACAACGCCTGCTTTTTTTTCCGATCATTGATGGCACGCTATCTGTAGCCAAGCTAACAGCATGCGACCAGTCTAATCCGACTCTGTCCAGCGCACAAACGAGAGAGCTGAAAATGTCCTCTGCTGTTGTGGTGTCCATCATAGGCACCAACTCAAGGAACTCCTCTGTGGTGGCCAATGTCTCATCAACTCCACGAATAAATATAGCCAGTTGAGCAACGTCTGTAATGTCACTGCTCTCATCAATTGCAACAGAAAATGCAATAAATGACCTAGCCTTGTGTTGTAGTTGGCTGTCCAAATCTACAGATAGTTCCGAAATCCTCTCTGCAATTGTATTCCTCGCCAGGCTGATGTTGGCAAAAGCTTGTCGCTTCTTGGGACATACGAGTTCTGCAGCCTTCAGCATGCATGTTTTGATGAACTCACCTTCGCAATACGGCTTTGATGCTAATGCTATTTCGTTAGCAATTATGTAGCTGGCTTTTACTGCTGCATCACTGACCTCTCGGCTCTGAGTGAAAACAGACTGCTGTTTCTTCAGACCCACCAGCAATTCATTTATCTTCTCTCTTCTCAGTTGTCCTTGCAGGCTGTCGTATTTTTCACCATGCTGAGTCTCATAGTGGCGCCGAATATTATATTTCTTGAACACAAACATGTGTTGCCTACACACCAAGCACACAGGTTTCCTGTTCACCTCTGTGAATAAATAGGAAGCAGTCCATTTTTCTTGGAAAAGTCTACACTTGGTATCCACTTTTCTCCTTTTTGACAAAGACATTTTGGCTAATGAGGGTGTGAAGGCGAGGACAAAAGTAAGTAGATGTATCGTAGTAATCACTGAACAGCTGCGTTTATCTCAGCATTGTTTTGTCTTTTTCTTCTTCTTCTTTCAGCTGCTCCATGTCTAAAACAGTGCGCAGTAACGGACAATTTAGGAACAGCAGTTTATTCAAAAAATTCTAGTTCATGCCTCATTGCATTTTTTCACTTTCAGGTTTACCCTCCGGGCTGGATTGAACCCCTTGGCGGCGCGGGCCGGACGTTTGTCACCCCTGATGTAGGACAAATATCTTAAAGCAGATCCTTAAAGCAGATCAAAGATACAGTCCACATACTTAACATACTTTGCGTCACTCCTTCTCTCCACCAATTTACACCGTTTCCCCTCTTCCTTTTTTGTCTTTTCTCGCCTCCCCCCTTTTCCTGGGTATGACTACACATTTACCAATGGTTGATCAATAATGATATTTTTTACACAGCACTTCCTTTGACTTCCAAACTAACATAAAATAAATCACAGTAAAGCTTTTAACCTTTTATCCAGGTTACAAAAGAAAGAAAGAAAGAATAAAAGAAAGAAAGAAATGAACGGCTCTCAGAAAGGAACAGAGCAATAAAAGAGCCATTGTTCGCCATTGTTCCCATCACTAATTAAAACAAAGAGCAAATCTGCAGAGACAAGTCTGTAGAGCTGTCTCCCGGTATCCCCCTGTTTGATGTTATTGTGATATAGGTCTGAACAGTGTGGGAGGGTCACACATCTAATGTTAGCAAAGTACAGTTGGCTGCTTTTGAGCTTTCCATTTCTCTGTAGAGATTTGGTATGACACCTAAAAAGTGTTTTCTTGATGGAACTTGGCATTTTGGCTCCAGCATTGCGAGCAACTTCCTAAATCTCTTACTTTTGACTACAGAAAATGGCTGTTTGCCTGTTGCAATGAAGTGGCTAGTTGCTTTAGTTATACCTTAAGCTTGCATACTGGTTTGTTGAAGAGGGGTAGAAAGTTATTTCAGCAGTGTTATGTGGTCCCATTCAGTTCTTTTGGTGTGTCCTTAACCTGTGATGTTTTTATAGTTGAGGTAAGTGCATATGTTAGTTCTGTTAGTTACCATAACATACCATACCAACTTTATTTATAAAGCACTAAAACAACCAAGGTGGACCAAAGTGCTGTACATTGCAACAAGCAAAATCAACACCAATATAAAAACATAAATCAATAAAATGAATAAAAATGACACCAATATAAAATATCAAAACGCCAAAGAAAATAAATGAGTTTTTAAAAGGGACTTAAAAACAGACAGGGTAGAAGCTTGTCTAATGGACAGCGGTAAATCGTTCCAAAGTTTGGGACCAGCGACCGCAAAGGCCCGGTCGCCTCTAAGCTTACGCTTTGTTCTAGGCATGCTCAAAAGAAGCTGATTGGCTGACCTCAGAGAACGTGTGGGTGTATGCCAGTGGAGCAAATCGGATAAGTAGGGTGGTGCAGAGCCATGAAGGGATTTAAAAACAAAAAGTAGAATTTTATAATGGACCCTAAAATAAACAGGTAACCAGTGCAGGGAAGCCAAAACTGGAGAGATGTGCTCATATTTTCTCGTGCCTGTTAAAAGACGTGCTGCAGCATTTTGGACCATCTGGAGGCGAGTGATGGAAGACTCACTAATCCCCAGATACAATGTGTTGCAGTAATCTATTCGGGAGGTGATAAAAGCATGAATTAGTGTCTCAAAGTGATGCCTAGAGACCATTGATTTTACTCTGGCCATCTGTCTTAATTGAAAAAAACTAGATTTAACGACAGCTGCAATTTGGCCGTCAAATTTCAGGTCAGAGTCCATTTTTACACCCAGACTTGAAATATTTTTCTTATTGTATCGAGCCAAAAAGCCCAAGTCAATAGAGGGTGACCCAGCAGAATCACCAAACACCATCACCTCAGTCTTCTCCTCATTCAGCTTCAAAAAATTAAAAGCAAGCCAAGATTTAATGTCATCTAAGCATTCAAGCAGTGTCCTCACACAAGAATTCGCCCTTTTAACCAGCAGATAAAGCTGGCAATCATCTGCATAAAAATGAAAGGAGATGCCATGTTTCCTAAGTATAGAGCTGAGTGGGAGAAGGTAAAGGGAAAAAAGAAGGGGTCCAAGAACTGAGCCCTGTGGAACCCCATACAAAAGGGGCTCAGAAGAAGACACAGCATCCCCAAGTTTCACACAAAAGGATCGATCCTTAAGATAAGACCAAAACTATTCTAGGGCTATACCTCGAATACCCACCCAGTGCTCTAAACAAGAAATAAGGATATTGTAATCCACTGTATCAAAAGCCTTCACCCAATTGCCGGCTGGGATTGGCTCCAGCCCCCCCGTGAACCCGGTCAGGGATTAAGCGGTAGAAAATGAATGAAAGGATGAATCAACAGGGGG
>NW_018128059.1:1284134-1289705 GCF_001952655.1 Monopterus albus | reverse complement strand
GGATCCAGACCAGGTTTCTTAATCAGTGGCTGCACCACAGCATGTTTAAAATTCCTAGGAACCAGCCCAGAAGATAAGCTACTATTAATAATAGAAAGGACAAAAGGCCCCACAACTGGAAAAACCTCCTTTAAAAATCGAGGAGGAATAGCATCTTTTGGAGAGCCAGAGGGATTCAATCACCCAACAATCTCCTGACAATGGGATAAAGACACACACTCAAACTGATCAAAAACAGCAGAGCAAGGACAAGAGGCAGAAAAATCACAAACAGGAGATAAAATTTGAGCTCTGGTAGAAATAACCTTGTCCTTAAAAAAGTATAAAATTTTTTTACAGAGGGCGGGGGAGGACTCAAAACAGGCAGCCTGAGGGACATTCAAAACTGAATCAGTAACTTTAAACAAAACACGAGGCATATGACAGTTAAGATTTTTCAGTTTTTTGATAGCTGTGCCAAGAGTCTCTTAGTATCTGAAATGATACTTCTAGTTTGTCTTTTCTCCACCTGCGCTCAGCCCTGCGACACTCATGCCTGGCAGCGTGGGACTCTTCATTTAGCCAGGGCTCGAGCTTAGTCCTAGGCCACCTAATCCTCAGTGGTGCCACCGCATCAATGGCAGACTAACAGGCAGAGTGAAAATCTAATGTGAGATCCTCTGTGTCCACAGAATTGGAAATTGCAAGATTCTCACTAAAGAAGGCAGAAAACTGAGCAGAAGTGGAAGAATTAAACATACGGCAAAGCTGTGGAGTAGCACAGGGTGCGGTTGTATCACAAGTTATTGTGTGTTATTATTTGACAACTTTCAGATAGACTTCACTTTGTTGCAATTTCATTGTTTCCTACACATATGATAGGAAAGCTGAAATACAGTACTGCCACACCTATGACTTCAGTGCATGTAGAACATGTCCCTGTATTACAAGCACCACCTCCCACTGCTACCAGTCTTAAGGCATGTAGGTCACAGAAAACTATTTTGGCAATTGTGTCGGGCAAAGTTGACAATAGGGGAGGGAAAAACATGAATGGTTGACTTTGGTTGGACAATGGCTTCTATTCTGTAATCATAATAGCAAAAATAAAAGCAAGCCCACACAATATAATACATACCATAAAATCATAAGATACACTTCATGATGTTTTTATACTGCCATAACAAGCTCAGAAAGCAGCACCATTTTGGGTGATTTGAAAATTTGACATTGTGGGTCAAGCAAACACAGGGACATAGATGAGTGGCTGGTGTCACTTGATAATAAAATTGTAGCTGTTTCTTGCCTGTGTTAAATGCCAGTGCTGGGGGAAAATGCAGGGAAATAAAAAACAAGCAAGAAATTCTCCCACCTAAATGATCATGTATTATCTGTACCCTCTAATACAAGCCATAGGAACATTTTCTGAATTAATGCCTTTGCTGGCAACAGAAGATATGCTACAGACTAATAATTACAAATCACTGTACAGTAAAGGTTTGGTTAGGTTTATGCACAAAAACAGGTTTAGGGGAACATCTTTGCCATGGTTAAAGCAATAAATTCATATTTATGGTTATGACAGTCAGTTTGAAACAAGTGACATTTCTCCCATGTTAAAATATGGTGTTTTGTTCACCCCGACCCCAGCTGCCCTGTTACAGCCTTTGTTGCTACAATATATAACATGGAGTGCCATACTATTTGTAATAACTTGATGGGGTACAAACTCAAGCACGCTGGTTGGTTTCAACACTTTACTGAACAACTGCACAATGGTACACAGGGAACACTTGTCTCACAAGCTGACTGCCCGAAAACCCGAGGAACTACTGGTCCCCTGTTAGTGCCCTACATAACATGTTCCCCCAAGATGCCTAACTAAGGTTCCTAGCTCCCAATTCAACAGCCTCAAGCTATAACAGTAGTGAGTTAGAATTTTTGCACTTCTGGTTCCATCTCCCTGAAGTCAGTGGGTTTCTTGAATGGGTTTTTGGTTAGATGCCTGAAATAAGGTCTGTGGTTTAGGCAAGGCCAAAACATTTTCATGTTTTATTCTACAATATGAATTACACAAGTAAATATCCCACTCATGATTTTTAATGCTTAAAAAGCATTTAATGTGTCTTAAAAAGCGTAACTTGCTAACAAGTGGCTAAATGAGACTACAGAGGTTGTCTGTGATTTTACACATCATACTGAAGACAGAGACTAATCTACTCACTAGTCCACCTTTACAGCCTTGTTATTTTTAATCTCGCGCACTTGCAAACCATTTTAACTGACACAGCCATGATCACTAGCTAGATCAGGTCACACTAGATAAAAGGATTTTGTAAAATAGGTAGGCACTAACACTAAATCAAAGTACAAGTTGGATGTCATGGTGGTGAAGCTGAAGTCATGGGACCGTGGTATAGCTTATAGCCTAACAATATCTTTTTATGTCTTGCGAATGTATTCAAGCTTCAAAAATTATAAAAGTGGGGGTCAGTTGTGATGATCATCTTGCTGAACAAAACACATAAGTGCCATAAACTGTTGTTTGTCACAAAGCTTGTTTTCCGCAATAATTCAAAAGCCTATTCAAACAAATCCCACTCACTTTTTGTTGAGGGAACCAGGGTGATTCTAATTTATAGGTTGGCCTACAAAAAGATGTCATACCAAAGGCACTCTATTACTTGACTTCTTTCACTGTTTCCATTATAATTACTACACCCATTAGAGGGGCTGTATAATTTAAACTTAAACATCATTTTGAGGCCTTTTCTGAAACTACTGGTGCCGTCTCTCATGACCCTCTTAAAATTAAAACATAACAATGTGTCAGGTTTGCCCGGCTGCACCTTCCTCTCTTCTCTCTTTCTCGCTCTAGTCTGCTCCTTCTCACTTACTCTCTTGATTAACACACCTGTCCTGATTTTCTGACACTCTTCAGCTGCGCCTCCTTTGTCACTCCCTATTTATACTCGGCTTTACCTTCACTCCCTTGCTGGTTCTTTCTATGTCGTTAGCCTCCCTTGCTTCACGTATTGTGCTATGTTTCTCCTGTTTCCTCTTATGTTCTCAGTTCTAGCGTCATCACCTGGACCTCTCCTCTGGACCTTGGCTCCCTCAGCTCCACCAACCTCTTCCACAGGTTGATGCACAGTCTCCTCATTCATACCACTCTCTGTTACTCCTCAGTCAACCGGATCACCACCTTGACCAGCTCAGGAGTGTCGCCTTCCCTTGCAGCCCAACCTCATCACTTCATGGATAATAACCCCTTCACTAATGCTGGTCATCACCCGGTGATATTCATTCATTCATTCATTCTAGTTTGTTGTATGTAGTATTGCACCCCTGTTTAAGCACTGTAAATAAATCCACCTACTGCACCGAAGCCAGCCGCCTGGGTCTGTTCTTTACTGCTCGCTCATTATTGTGTCAAGCGATCCTTACACAATGGGTCATAATGAGCTGATTGCACCAATGACCTTTAGGATTGTTTTTTATAGGACAGTCTCAAAACGACAAGAGTGAGAATGAGAAGAAACGGGAGTAGTGGTGTAGATGTGACAGAGTGAGAAAAGGGGGTATATGAGCTTGTTAGAAGAAGTAGTAAAAAGGAAGAGATGGGACAACAGCAGCTCTCTGTGTTTCTGTTGCAGAAGAGCTGTCACTTTGAGTAGTTTTATCTTTTGGATCCCAGATCTGTGGCTCACCAATCATTATCCCTTGATACAACTGGAAAGTATTCATACAGGGCCAGAGAGCTGGAGAGACAACGCACTACTCTGATGTCAGCATGATAGACTGCATAGGGACAGTACTGAAGGCTGAGTGTTAGTCAGTGGGAAGATTATTACTTTGAATACTCATATAAGGGAGAATCATCTTTTCATCTCTACTCTATTGCTTTTGGACATTAAAAAATCACTTGGGGGATATTTAATAAACTTGTCACAAATTACTATACGGCATGGAAAATGTTGCAGTACCTCAATTTTTAAATTCAGCTGCAATTTTTACCCATGCTGATGACGCAAATAAGCACAGCTGCAGCTGGACTCGTTGAATACATTAATCTGAATACACTTCTGCTTTGAATCTGCTGCCTGAAGGTTGCTGCACATGTGTAGACTGAGAGGAAGTGCAGAAGAAAGTAAGTTTACAACAACAAAACTTTAATCTGGTTTAAGAAATCAGCAAACACATTTAGGAACTTCAATCATGTACAGATTCAGCCATTCAAAATTGTGCTTCCCATCTGAATGCTTTGAGCTGGCATGCAGTTCCTGTCAGCCTTCCAGGAACCCCCCTTCTTCTGTTGCCTGATAAGGCAGGTCTAGATTCCACAGTAAACACACCCATTATAGAGCTATTTCTTGATTTGCACAGCATCACCATTAGATGGTGCTTTGTTGTCACAAACACATAAAACAGAGTGTGAAGTAATGTATTCACACTGCAGAGTTGTGTTTTTGTTTAGGCCACAGTTTATACAACAGAATTGTCTGACCATAATCCCTATAGTAGAGTTACAGTGCCAGATGAATAATTATCTGTTACACTGGGTTTCACATTTCTACTGAAACATTTAATAAACATGGTTAACATGCTTAAGTTACATTAAGAAATAAGAAATAGTACAATATGCTAGAATGAAGAGGATAACTTCTTTGTGAACATTCATCTGAAATATCACACAGCTGCTGTCATAACCCTGAAATTACAGTATGTGGACTTTGTAAAACGATACTGTCAATACAGCTTCATTAAAACACAAGGGGCAGAATGGGGGTTTAATGGCTGGGTATCACTGCAATGTCTTAACGTACAGATTACTAGTTTACAGCCTACTTGTTCAGTCGCCCTGTCTCTTAAAATGTTCTGATGCAACTAAATTGCAAATTCAGATATGTTTTGTAAGGAATGCATTCGACTGCTGGATTGTATTTCAATGCAACAGTTTTTGAATGAATGAAGTGCTGCATTTTCCTACTGACACAGAGAGGAAAGCAAGTGTGGAAAGTGGCGAAGGCATAAAGCACAGCTTCGTATCTCAAGTGGCTTGACTTTGATTCCACCTGGAGTTTTGCTCTGGTGTCACTTTTCAGTTTTGTTCTCTCTTAACCAAGACCTGAGAGTCGTATCCTGGAAGATCTGATATTTTGGCAGAAAAAATACACTGGCTGGGAAGAGTTTGCTGATAGTGTAATACCAGCAAAGCCAAAGAGGCATATTAATTAAGGTGTAGTGCTGCCGAATACTGAATGGCGAGTGAATAGGCCTACTGACATAATCTGGTTGAAATTCATAATGTTACATTATTGTGAGCACCTGAAGATCCAATCATTAGTAAAGTGTATGTTGTGCAAAACATGTGCTCTAAGTTGTGATAATAAAATTTAAAGTGTGGTGACTGACTGACGTCGACTCAAACAATGTGTGCTCAGATGTGCAATTGGTACTCATGAGTGTTTGTGTGTTTTGTTCAAGCACATATATGATGATGTGGATGGTTCCCAGCAACATAGTTTAGTGTTGAATACAGAGTCCGTTTACAACAGTCAAATGACAGAATTGTTAGGTATTTTTAGTCAG
>NW_018128059.1:1256852-1261330 GCF_001952655.1 Monopterus albus | reverse complement strand
CTTGATCCATGGAGCCCCGCCCTGCTCCAATGGCAGAAGCTGGGTTTTAATTAGTGTTGTATCTTGTAGAGAAAACGGCGCGTAAGTCACGGCAACGACGCCCCGTGGTGTGTCAGATTGGAGTTTGGAGTAGCGGCATCTGAGTTGCAGGCTTCTCCACACATACATGTATATTTCCTCCGCGTTTGCTCCTGCGTTTTAAAGAGGCAGAGTGCCTGGCTTCTCACTGCACGGGGCACTCTGTGCCCCAGATCCTGCAATTACGCCATCTAAATACTGCTGCACGCTAGTCCAGTCTTCCTCCTTACCAGGAAAACTTGCCGTCTTTAAAATACCTGCTTTGATCACAACTAATAATGAACCACTTTGTTCAGTATCAGCAAAAGCACGTAATGGCATTTGGTGGTGAGCATTATTTTGTAAATTTGCCTCCTCTCTGTCTTCCTCTGCAGCTTGTGTGTGAGGCGGAGGGGCAGAGGGTGCGCGTCCCCGCGTGTCACGGGAGGGAATGTCAGGGACATGCGCTGTTTGAACACTCAATGTGGCTCTCTGGATTTTTTCAAACTCGCCCAAAAAACAGACACAGTCTTGCAGAAATGTCTCACATTGTTTAAGTTTAGCTTCTGTTTTATGCCTCTGTAACAAACACTGCCCTATGGCAGAAACTTACCTTTGAAGTCAAGCAAGCAGCCTGTTTAAGGAACAGTCTTACAGCCCCATCTACTGGTGGGGGCTCGTCATAGGACCCAAACAGACCTTTTTCACTCATTCTTTTAGTCAAACGTAAAAATATATCTCTTTCACTACAATGTTGGTTTAAACTCTGTGTGCCAAGCCATTTGTTCAACAATTGATACAAGATAGCACCCAGTGTGCCTGATTTGCAATTTTTCCAGTCCTGAATCACATCACAGTCAGCTATCATGAAAAATTAATATGCCACATGTGACGCTGTCCGTTTATGAGAGACTCTTGGCCCGGTGGAAACTGATCAAATTGTGAAGCTTCTACAGCAGGCTAACCCCTGCTGCGCACAATTTCTGGGGGTTAATTCCCAATCAATTCCACCGTTTTATCTCAACAGGACAAGCAGTCACCCTAAACTGATTTTTCCCACTAATCCTATTTCCCACCCGGAGCCTTACGGTGCTGTACAAGGTACGTTAACTCCACAACGAATTCTCACAATGAACCTATTGTCCATCGTAATACACTTGTGGAAAAACGTTTTAATTAGCCTTCTGTACAGTTATCCCACCCACACATTGAGAACAGCAAAACTTTCCCTTGCCTGTTATCACATGTGGAATGTATTATCCGATGTGTGTAATGTATCAGAGAGTCATTTGTTTGACTGATAATCACAATGAATAAGAATAAGATAAGACTTCCCAGGACAGAGCTGGCCCTCTTGACCAGTTTGTCTAGTCACTTCCTGTCTGTGGCCGACATGCTGCTGCCCCGGCTGACCATTCCATAGTAGATGGCTGATGCTATTGCTGTGTCGGAGGTCCTCAGGAGTGTCCCCTGCACTCCAAATAACCTTAGTCTTTTGTTGGTCTTTGGTTCTTCTTACCATTGCTATCTCTGAGAGACGAGACAGTCCAAGTAACTTCAAAACAGTGCTGATTTATTCCATGAACACAGGTAAAGTTAACATTACACGCTCAGGTATCTTGCACCTCCAAACTGCTCGGAGGCAGATGTAAGATGAAAGACCCTGAACCCACCAGGCCTATACATTATATCCCCTCGGTTGGGCTAGCCCCATACTACACAGAAACGTCAACCGAGACGTCTCTGTTACCAGCTTTGCAGCTGGTCATAGCAGTAGTCAAAACATGAAGCAAATCAATGTGTGTGTGTCTGTTGATTAAGTGGTGTGTAGCTAAAAACATTCTCACGACCTCTAGTAACATGTCATGACTTAAACATAAGAACATATTATGGCTAAGGCTACCGTTATACACGTCGTAATAATAATATTAAACACCCTGTCTTCTGACAGTCATCAACTTTTCTCTCTAGTTATCCTTGACCAGATGTACCCTGTAGAAACTCATAAGCATGCCTAAGCATTTAACAGTCTAACTAGACATCCTATCTCCACTAAACATTTCTAATACATAAAGTATCTATCCAATTTCTATCTGACTAAAAATACCTAACAACAACTTAAATTATGAACCCAGAGTTGAGACCAGGACGCAGGGTTGCAGTATTACTGTTAGATCGGCTCGAACACAGGGGTGAGTGAGTCACAAAAATATGACGGACCCAGGTGGCTGACTTCAGTGCAAGCAGTGCTAAGTTTAATTACAGTGAAATATAACAAGGAAATGAATAATCAGGTAGAAGTGGGACCGGGTGTCGAGCTGCAGAAGTGAATACAGTCAGTGGCTGAATGATGAGGAGAAGACCGGGCTGCGGACGCTGGGACTCACTCCTGGGCTGGTCGTGGTGGAAAGTACTGAGGAAGAACAGAGTTTGTACATACAGTTAGTAGGAGACTGTGCATCGACCTGCGTGGTGGAGAAGGAGCCGGGTAGAGGAGGTAGAGGAGGTCCGTGGTCTGGAGAAGCGACAGAGGCGAGGAGAAATGAAACAATGGAGCTAAAGACTGGAACAGAGCTAGGGCGACAAAACGTGAAGATAATATACAGTAAATGAGAACAGGAAACAAACGGGCTGATAACGCTAGAAAGAACTGGCAAGGGAGTGAACGTAGAGCATGGAATAAATAGGGAGAACTAATCAGGTGCAGCTGGTGGTAATCAGGGGATATGAAGCAGGTGTGTCGGATAACTATTAAATATCAGGTCTCTCTTGTCCAAATCTCTGTTAGTGAATGATTTGATAAGTGAACATCACATTGATTTATTGTGTCTTACTGAAACCTGGTTACAGCAGGGAGAACATGTCAGTCTAAATGATTCCACCCCACCTAGTCACAGTAACTGTCACATCCCTCGAAACACAGGCCGAGGTGTGGCAGTGATCTTTGACTCAAGCCTATTAATCAACCCTAGACCTAAACATAGTTATAACTCATTTGAAAGTCTCACTCTGATTCTCTCACACCCAAACTGGAAAACTCAAAAGCCAGTTCTGTTTCCTATTGTATACTGTCCACCTGCCCCTTATTCAAAGTTTTTAAGTGAATTCTCAGACTTTCTGTCTGATTTAGTGCTTAGTACAGATAAAATAATCATAGTAGGCAACTTTAATATTCATATAGATGCCAACAAGGACAGCCTCAACAATGCACTCTATTCATTATTAGACTCAATTGGCTTTTCTCAAACTGTACATTAACCCACTCACTGTTTTAATCACACCCTTGATCTTGTTCTGACGTATGGCATCGAAACTGAACACTTAATAGTTTTTCCCCAAAACCCTCTTCTGTCTGACCATTTTCTAATAACTTATGAATTTACACTAATGGATTACACACTATGTGGGAAACAATTCCATCATTATTACTTCAGTGCCATGTGCCAACACAGAGGGAGGCCACCTTAACTTCGTTCCAACACAAGTCAATAATCTTTTTGATAGTACTGCAGCCTCCCTGCATATAACACTTGATACTTTTGTGCCTCTGAAAAGGAAGGCAGTGAAACAGAGGAAGCCCCGTGGTACAGCTTGCAGCTCCTCCCCCCAAAGCAGGCATCATGAAAACTGGAAAGGAGGTGGCGCTCCACTAAGTCAGAAGAGTTTTTTTAGTCTGGAAAGATAGTTTAATAACATATAAGAAAGCCCTTCGTAGTGCCAGAACCACATATTATTTATCACTGATAGAGGAAAATAAGAACAACCCCAGGTTTCTTTTCAGCACTGTAGCCAGGCTGACAAAGAGCCACAGTGCTGTTGAGCTTAACATTCCCTTAGATCTCAGCAGCAATGACTTCATGAGCTTCTTTACAAATAAAATCACAACTATTGGAGAAAAAATTGGTCGGACCACTCCTACAGCTCTCACAGACATGCCATCTACTACAATGGCTTTAGAAACACCTGTAAGACATCATGTACTACTCTCCCATAGATCTCTCTGAGTTGACCTCAACAATTGCTTCATCTAAATTAACATGTCTCTTAGACCCCATCCCGACTGGGCTGCTCAAAGACGTCTTTCCCCTAATCAACACATCCATACTAGATCTGATTAACCTCTCTCTATTAACAGGTTATGTTCCACAGTCTAAAATTCTGGAAAAAGCTGATTTCAAAGCAGTTATGTGACCACTTGCACAAGAATGATTTGTTTGAGGATCTTCACTCTGGTTTTAGAGTCCATCATAGTGCAGAGCTGAAAAAAAAAACTTAGAAAAAAGTCAAGTGGACTAGATTTCTAGGTCTCATCCAAAAGGCTTCTGACTGACCGGTGTTGAGCCAGAGATATTTATCCCCCTCAGTGGTGTTTCAGTCCTTTGAAGCACAACAATGTCCCCTAATGACTGAGTCGTTATAGC
>NW_018128059.1:1243891-1256283 GCF_001952655.1 Monopterus albus | reverse complement strand
TATCTACTTTTTCATGTGTGATACTGCCTGTATGCACTAAAAGCTACTGTTGTTTCTTTGTTAGAAAATAACACAATTCTTTTGTTGGAAGCATGAGTCATGTAAACTATGGGTGGAGTCACACTGGACAAATTCTAATGGACAACCAACCTCTGGTGTGACGTCTCTTGGAGCGAAGCCTGTACCTCCTGTGGTTAGGATGAGGTTAAGTTCCTTTTCATCGCACCAATCTACCAGAGTCTCCTGTTGGCACACACACACATATGATTAATTATTATGAAACTCATCACTACTGCACGTACTGTAGCTAGATACAGAAGAAAAATAGACAGATTGATCAAATACATACTTTGATTTCATCAATCTCATCTGGCACTATCTTGTAGGCTGCAATCATGCCCCCCAACCTGAGAAATTAAGAAAATCATTAGATCACAGATGTACTGACACGTTATTCATAGATTTGGTTGCGTTCACCAGTTTTTGTTCCCATGCTAACTCTGAGAGACGAGGCAGTCCCAGTAACTTCAAAACAGTGCTGATTTATTCAAAGGATCACAGGTAAAATTAACATTACACGCTCAGGTATCTTGCACCTCCAAACTGCACACAGGCAGATGAAAGATGAAAGACCCTGAACCCACCAGGCCTATACATTATATCTACGCCAAAAATTTCCAAATGATCTCATCTTTCTTTATGTTAATATAATCACAAAAACAAAGCACAGTGATGTAAATAAATATTAAGACGCTGAATGGTTGCACTGACAGATACATTACGTTAGCCTCCAACGCGTTGTGTTGTGTCAGAGATGGCGAAGGGAGGCTTTACTAGAGTGAAAGTAGCAGTAACACATGATAAAAAAAACAAAAATACTTAATTTGAGACAGAAGGTATTTTACAAATGGTATGCATGTAAATGGGTTTATCCAACCAGCTTGAACATCCATTAGACCTGAATGAAGTCCATCAGAACATTTTAACTCTGAAAATCACCACCACTTTTCTTTCAATGCTGTCTCCCCCAGTAGGTTTCTCAGGGCCTTTTGGTGCCACCCAGCTGTGGCACAACATCATTCAGGCCCTGCAAACTCAGGTGGAGGTGCGCTGCTGTAGAAGGCATCTACGTGTTCATACTGAATGTTTTACAGGCTCAGATGCTGTGGATACTGTCCTCAGTTATTTGATGCAGAATGTGGTGTTTTGCACAAGTGAAGTGTCTCGCCTCAAAGCTGCACGACTCTGCCAGGCTCTGATGGAGGCTAAGGTGTTTGAACCAGTGGGTACGAAGCTGTTTCGCTGTGACAAAGAAATGACCTTTGCGGACAGCAGCTGTAGTCTTTACCGTTTTCTGGAATATAAAGTGCTACCTGGCTCTTCTGTCAAGGAGTGCAGTAGTGACACAGAAAACACACCACCAGAGGAGCCAATGATGAAGAGGAAGAAGAGCTCCAGGTTAGTTTTACATGTGATATGTTAGTGTGGTGCTTCACAAAATCCATGCAGTATGGATGATTTGTTGCAAAGCAGTGATGAATATCCACATACAAATCAGAGCAGAACAATACACTGATTTCCAGTATATAATATAACTGTAATATGACATCAGATAAAATGTGTAACTTTGAAGGTTTTTCTGAATTAACCATTGCTGTCTTTTTGTCAGATCGTAAAGACAGCAGTGGCCGATTCTACATACTAGACCTACATAGTTATATTGTTAATAAATAATAATTTAATAATTTGTTTATATAGCGCTTTACAACACCAAAAGGAGCTCAAAGTGCTTCACAATAAAACAGAGCATGCCAAAATACATAAACAAACAAAAGAAATTTAAATTCTTTAATTTAAAACAACGATCTATAAGAACTATAACATTCCTGCAGGTTGCCCTGGCTCTGGAGCTCTATGTTTCTGATGAGCAGTCACCGGCCACATCAACCTGACCAGTGTTTGATTGTTTGTTGTGTCTTGTTGCTTTTTTGTTTCTTTTCTCTCTCCTCTATCCACTCACCCTAACCAGTTAAGGCACCAAGAACCGGGGTCTGTTGGAGGTTTCTTCCATTAAAGGGAGTTTTTCCTCCCCGCTGTTGCCAAGTGCTTGCTCAAGGGGGATTTGTTGGGTTTTTCTTCTATAATATTAATAATAACAGCAAGGTCTAGACTTTACTCAGTGTCCTGAGATGATGACTGTTGTGATTTGGTGCTATACAAATAAAAAATGTATTAAATTGAATTGAAAAGGAACGGCAGCATCACACTGTGGTAAATGCTTTACTGTCCCAACTTGTTTTGCAATGTGTTGCAGGCAGCAGAATTGAAGTGTGTTTATTTTGAACAAAGAATAAATTTAATGAGGTGTCACATCAAATAATGTGCTGTTGCATTGTTTTGAATGTAATATAGGTCACAGATGATTTACACATCACTATTTTCTGTTTTAATTTTGAATTCACATACAGTTCCAACTTTTTTTTTGATTTGGGGGTGTAGGTCTGACCAAATTCCTGGCTAGGAGTGCATGTCCTAAAAGGGTTGACATGGCAATATTGACATCAGAGCATGTGAGCAGAATGCAAGTGAATAGGGAGCAGGAGCTGGCAGATTTTGAACAGAGTGGAGAGTGTTTTTTTTTTTTAAATGAGTGAGCATCACCCTATGTCTTGCTCCAGTTTCACCCAGTACTCCTCATGCTACAAGCCTGAAGCATGCCCAACCCTGACCCATCTGTGTTTTGCACAGTCATCCAATACTTTTTAGACAAAAATCTTCCATTGTGACCTCAATAATGGAGTTCCTAAAGTACTTTAAAAAAGGAAACTGAAAGGTCATTCAGGTGTACTGTATATTTTAAATTAGACCCATTGATTCATTCAATTTTACATATGACTTTTTGTGTTATATTCTTCGTTACATATAGGCCTGACTGTCATTTGAAATAAATCATTTCTTTAGGAAAAAGTGCCAGGTAAACAGCTCCATGAGGGAGGAGCGGAAATTCTCACCACTCCACTCCGCTTCTATGCCAGGATCAACATGTAACTTGTATCTATGTTCTCAGTACATAACCTTGGGAATGCCTCTTGTTATCATATGACATGTCATTGTCTTTATCAGTGTGTTTGTCTACTAACACATTTTAATCTTTGCTTCAGTTTTTGGTCCACAACCTGCTCTTCCATCTACCCCAGCCCCACCACTGTTTAGCTCTGATTCTCCCCCATGATAATGTTGCTAATCCTGACTGGGATCGTTCCACTACACCCAGCATTCACTCTCCACCCTGACAGAATGGAGATGATGAGCCTGAAATCTGCTCTCTCTGGTGGAAGATTTAACTGTTGTGTGTGTGTGTGTGTGTGTGTGTGTGTGTGTGTGTGGTAGGCAAGGGTGGATGGGAGCATGTGTTAACAAGCCTAGCTGCCCATCCAAGTGTTAATCTGTGGGATACCATCTGATGCAGTAGGACAGGGTGGGCTTGGATCCCTTCATGCCTACCTGCTCACCAGTGCAATTCTGTAGAGATGTGGGACTTTGCCCGACGATCTCTCTGTGCCCAGGCACAGGTGGCACTCAGTGTGTATCGACACCCCAGCCTCTCCGTGTTTGTCAGAGCTCAGACTTTGTGTGGCTATGTGTGCTTGCCTGTATGTGTTAGCCTCAACTTTGTGACAAGGAAAATAATCCCCAACACCCACCCCCGACACCACATGAGGTTGTTTGTGTGTGGTGTGTGTGTGTGTGTGTATGGCCAGTAGTGTGAGGGAGTAAGGACAGTTCCTGGAAACTGAGGTAATTTTGCATCACTTTCTCCCAGCCCTTCAGAGGGCTGTTTGAGGGTTGCAACTTGGTTTTACAGTTCAGGTTAGGTTTAGGTTAAAGTTAGGCTAAGTTAGGTTAAATTGTGATAGTTAAGGTTTGAGTTAAGGGGATAGGGAATGTGTTATATCAGTGAGTGTCCTCACAACGATAGTTATACAAACATGTGTATGCGGTTCTAAGGGTATACAGCTGAAAACATTAACTTAGGTCATGATAAAAGTACTCAACTGTACTGTACACTTCAGTGTCCAGATGGACAAAGCCATATAGATAGAGCTTCACTCCACTTGCTATGGCTAACCCAAAAATGGGGAAAGAGGTAGAGTGTGAGTGGAGCTCTTTAGACAGCTAGCAGCTAGCCACCTGTGGTGGGACCCTCTTGCCTGTCACTCAATGTGGCCACACCCATAACTGTGTGTGACTTTTAGCCCCACTATAATTTAAAGGGGAGAGTTATATAATAATTTACCCCTGTACAGTTTTTGGGGAAGGACCTATGATCATATCACTGGTTCACCAGTTGCCTTTCCTTGAACCATTTTTGATAGATACTAACCACTGCATACTGGGAACACCCCACTGTTGTGAAGATGCTCAGACCCAGTCATCTAGCCATCAAAATTACTCAAATCATAATACCTACCCATTCTTCCTGCTTCCAAAGCATCAACTTCAAGAACTGACTATTCACTTGATTCCTAATATATCAAACCCCTTGACAGGTGTCACTGTAATAACATACAATCAAAGTCATTCACTTCACCAGTCAGTGGTTTGTTGTTTGTTAAAAAGCCCATGGCATGCTTTTCTTTGTTTTCTGCCTTATCTATAATGTTACAACAGTGAATTATCATCTCAAAATGAGGTGTACGTATGTTCTAGTATTTCAATGCAGATGCAACTTGGTTTATACAGGTCTGAAAAACTTTCACTTGCAAGAATTTTTTTTCTAACGAAATAGTTTAAGGATCTCATTCAATGGTCATAATCTCCAAGCAGTTGTGCATTCACGTGAGCTTGCCAGATATCCACCGGTGTCATTTCAACTGCACACAGCTTTGTGGATATATTTTACCTCCTGCTGCTGCATGTGGAGAAAAATATAGGGCCTGAGGTTACTGCATGTCCGGGAATGTTCATGTACAGGGACTTGTTCTTTTACCTGACCAGGTCTAAACTACAATCAGCCAGCCTCTGAAGCATCCCACGGCGGTGAATGATCAGCTCATCAATGCTGGATTCGCCTGGAGTACAGTACCTGTTTCCTTTGACTGCCTGAGGCCAGTGTGTCTACCGCATGTGATGTAATGCGGGTTAATGAGCAGATTCTAACATATGTCGGCACTACGCTACCTGTTGGAATTAATTTCACTACTTTGGGACTGTATGTGGTCGTGTGGGGGCAGACGCAGCGACCACCAGTTGGATTTACTGACCTTGGAGCTACTTGAAAAGGTGTGATGTTTTCACTACTCGGTGGGACTTAATGGTAAGTTAAGAAAACATGTTGCATGTCTGTTAATGCCCAGTTTCTGTAACATTAGAGAGAATTGTTGTAAGGCTGGAGAAGTTACTATGTCTGTCAGGTCCGCTCGGCGCGACTTGCCTCTCTTCTGCCTTTCTCTCTCCTGCTCGCTCTTTTTGCAGGATCAGCACCTCAGCTGTGTCGCATTTTGTAATCAGTGACTTGTGGGTTGTCGCACACAGCTAGGGCGCATCACTGTAATCACCCTCCTACCTTATTTATACCTCTGGCGGACGCTCCGCCATCGCCGGAGTGTTAATTATTGTAACTCGCATACCCCGCAACAGACCTATTGTCGTGGTATGTATTATATGTCATTTGTTTTCCACGCTGACAATTTCTGTGCTGTGGATCGCATTTTGTACGTTGGTTATATGTTTAGTGTTATACGTCCACGCTGACAGTTCCTGTGCTGTGGATTTCCATTTTCGTTCGCCTACCCACCTGGCTAGCTTGTCTATTCCCCTGTCCGTCCTGTTCCTCCCACTCTGTTTTTTTGCCGTTGGCCTGGCTTTTCCCCTGGTCATCCCGGTCTCCTCCACCATCTCTACCCTACTTTGCTGTTTATATATGTTCATGACCCTTGTTATGTTGTTACTTTGTGTTTTGTTCCATTAAACCTCCTTTTTTTAACTAGCACCTGGGTCGGCAATCTTGAGTCCAACCTCAGTTCTCCCTCACCCTCCTGGTGAGGGGGACTAAGCCATAACAATGTCTGCATTATGCCAGTTAAAATATGGGGTTTCTTAATTACCTGCTTTGTTTAGAGTGTTACACATCTCTTTTCATCGGTACATATACCATTGTTGATCTGTCTATGGAGGAGAAATTCAAAATAATTAATGCTGTTGCAATTTGTACTGCTGTCCACTTTCAACACAAGACTGGGAGCATTTTTAGGAAGAGGCTCTCTAATTTTACTGTTCGGAAATAATTACAGATTACTGGGAGTTAGGATGGGTGCCATGCTAATCTAGAGGTACCCAAGATTAAACATTAAATGGCTGGAAATGAGCATGTCATGGGCACTTTAATGTTGTGGCTGGTGCATATAACTCTACTATTTCATGAGTGGATGACCCTGTCATAGAAAAGAAGAATCATATTGATTTCTGTTGGGAAATTGTTCATGATAAAGACTAGCACAAAATGAGCTGCAAAGAGATTTAGTCTAAAGATATAGTTAGTGGCCTCCAAAACTCTCATATTGGCCAAAATCTACTGCAAAAAGGACCGAGGGAGGTATGGCCTTTTGTGACAAAGTCTGAATATATGTCAATGCAAGTCAAATCTAAATATAACAAGTGGTAGATATTTTACAACTTCAGCCTAACAGAATAAGTGTCACCGGCTAATCCCTTGCATAAACATAGCTCTGTGCATGTGTGTGTGCACTTACACAAACGGCTGCCTGTGTGTGGTGCTCAGCATTGTGTGGCTTCTCTCCATACCCACAGTATCTTGCTCAGCATAGCCTATCCTGGCCATCTGCCACTGCAGGCCCCAGGCAGGAGGGTTGCTGGCTGGGTGTCAGAAACCCTGTGGATGACTGGTGGTGGGGTAGTACACAGAGCACAGTAGGACCAGGCTTCTCTGAGCTAAATGACTCCAGCAACTGAAAGTATGTTCTCAAGAAACATTGCATTATGTAGGCCTTTTATATTACATTACAGTGCCGTGGTTAGTGCTGTCCCCTCACAGCCACAAGATTTCAGGTTTGAGCCCCAGCCAACACAGGGCTTTTCTGTGTGGAGTCTGCATGTTCTCCCTGTGCCTGTGTGGGTTCTCTCCAGTTACTCCAGCTTCCTCCCACAGTCCAAAGACATGCAGCATAGGTTGTCTGGTGACTCTAAATTGCTCATAGGAGTGAATGTGTGTCCATCCATTATCTAATGGATGGATTTTAATATTTGTATACACACTTAAAAAGGGCTGAGAATAATTTAAGATGCAGTCACAAACATTTAGGCCTACTGTAGATGGTAATTTTTAAGTGTTTGTCAGCAATTTTTCCTTCTATGATGCATTTGTAACATACAGTTATAGTTACAATAGTTGCCACCCTTCTCCTATAAAGAAAATGATGTCTCATACTGAATCAGTACAGTATGTGATTTATCCCATGTTTTGGTGCAAATTTTTCACTGTATTATTTAGTTTCCACAGTGTCAAACATCAGAATATTAAGTAGAACAGCACTTACACATAACTGTATTAATATTACAATATCTGTAAGGTCAGAGAGATAAAGGTAGGCTCTGTCATCTTAATGATCAGCTCAGAGCACAGTACCTGATTGTTCTGACTGCTTGAGATCAGTGTGTCTGCTGCATATTATGTGTTGCAGGTTAGTGAGGGGATTCTAATGACCCATGATGTTATTGTCTGTGCAACACTACCTGTCGGAATTAATTTGACTACTTTGTGAATGCATGCGGTCGCCTGTAACGAGAGGGATTTGTGTGGGAATATGCACCAGTTGGATTTACCATCTTTGGAGCTACTTGAAAGGGAATGAAGTTTCCTCTACTCTGTAGGATGTAACGGAAAGTTTTAAAAACATGTTGCATGCCTGTTTATGCGTTCTTTCTGTAAAAGAAGAGTGATCCAAAATTCCAGTAGAGAGGTGGAAGAAACTCAGATGATGTTGTAAGGCTGGAAAAGTTACTATGTCTGCATTGTGCCAGTTTCTCAATTACCTGCTTTGTTTAGAGTGTTACACATCTCTTTTCATTGGTACATACAGTCATGGCCAAAAATACTGGCACCCTTACATTTCTGTCAGATAATGCACAACTACTCCCAGATAATTGTTGCAGTCACAAATTCTTTGGTATTCTTTGTTTATTTATTTAGTTTGCATTGGAACAACTCAAAAAAGCAGCAGGAAAAAAAGCCAAATCTCATACGGTCCATATAGAACAGCAAAAAATGGACAGGACAGAGTTATTGACACTTTTTCAAAATAATTAGATATAGTTGTATTTCAAGCATCTGATTCTCCTTTAATTAGTAACAATGCACCTGTAGCAACCAGCAGGTGCTTGCTAATTTAGCTATCAGTATTATAGAAATTTGATGAAACAAAGTGTCACCTTAAACAGCAGTCACTGGGGCAAATGAGTCAAACCATCTTTTACTCTTATCTCTGAGTCAGAAGGAAAGCAAAAACAAAATAAAGCCATCTGAGCTGGGGCCTATTTCAAGAAGGCGGTTTTGTCGAAACTCAGAGTTTGTTAACCCCAAAATGAGGGAAACTCGAAGTTTTTGGTTTCAGAAACGGAGGTAACTTAAACCCGTGAAAGCGGGGTAAGTTAAACCCGTTTCACAAAGAGAGATAATCTAAACTCAGTCAGTTACTATGGCAACTTACTCTGTGAACCTAACCTGCTTGGGAGCAGGTTTTGTTCGGGAAACTCAGTTTCCTCCGGGTCTCCGCCCCTTTTTAAAGTGAAAGGTGTTTAATACCTCATTTAATCTTTCAGTACATTCATAGATTGCACACGTTTCCGTCACGCAGAGACCAAAATGGCGTGTCCATTCATAGAGGATCCTGTAGATGAGGACGCTGTATTAATTCGCAGGGAATTGCATTTACGTCGGGAGAGGATATTGAGGCCACGAGTTGATTTTTTTTTTTGTCATATCCCCATGTATTTTTATTTGAGCGGTACCGTTTTTCTAGAGAGTCCATAACATATATCAATAATCTTATCCACCCATACATCAGACACATCACCCATCGTGGCCGTGCTCTTACATCCGAGCAGATGCTTTGTGTTGCATTACGATTTGTTGCAAACGGCAGTTTTCTTTATAACATCGGGGATGCAGAGCACATTAGTAAGGCCACAGTATGTAGAATAGTTCGGAAAGTGTGCCAGTCAAGCGCTTTCTGTGAATTTTTGTTGTGTTTCCTGGGCACAAACCCCTCAGAGCCATTAAAGAGGAGTTTCACAGGATTGCAGGTTAGTGGTATTGAATTCGTTTCAGTAAGGCTAATCTGAAAAATGATGATCAGTTAATAACATCTTGCTGTGACCTCTGGAAATAAACTAATAATTAGAATCCCCTTCAGGATTTCCAAATGTGGTTGGATGCATTGATGGCACACATATTCCCATCAATGCACCTACATGAAAATTAAAATTCAATTCTTATATTATTACATCAGTGTTGGGTCAATTTTAAAAAAGTATTTTGATTAATGTAATAATTACTCTCCATAAAACGTACTGGATTATTTATTAATCATTACTTTACAAATCCCATATCAACCACAATAGGAATTTTAAGAAAGGGTAGACATAAAACTGCACTTTTAATTCGTACAAAAATCGGTATTTTATGCAATTACTGAAGTTACTCATTCAATTATTGAAGAATTAAGAACCATTCCTTACTTTACAAGTGACAAATAATAACATTACTAACATTATTTAGTAATTACTTACACCGAACACTGTATGATTAAAATGTAAACGTACCCATTGACTCGGGCAGCTATTTTCCCCCAAGCTAACTCTTTCTCTTTCGCCGCGGCAGCCGTGTTGTTTTTTTGTTTTTTTTTTACGAAATATGGGCTCGTAGTCACTATATGCTTGTAGTAGCACATCCATTTCTGTCGGGGAAAAACGCAGACCTATTTTGGCTTGGTCCTGTTGCCATGGTGACTCGTAATGTCTTCACTCCATTGTTCAGGGCTTTTTATAGTCGCGTGGCACGCGCCTAACTCTGAGTTAAACCAACTCTTTTCAGCTGTTCCGTAACCGAAAACTCCCGAGTTTTCCAACTCTGTGTAAGTCAACTCAGAGTTCAGGTTTGAACTCTGAGTTTGTTAAACCTCCTTCTTGAAATAGGCCCCTGGCCTTTACAGCTAAATATAGGATAAGCTTCTCACCTGGTCCTCATGATGCACCACTGTGACAGCACATGCAATGTAAACACACTTGCGTTAAGGAAGGTACCAGTAGAGTAGAGTAGGTACTTTATTGATCCCACAGTGGGGAAATTTCTGTGTTACAGCAGCAATAGAGAACAACCAACATAACATTATAAGAACAAACACATAAGAACAGGACTTCATAAAAACATGGAAAAGAACATGAGGACACAGCTGCTGTAACTTGCTGCCACTCCGGGCGGCACAACAAAGAACACTTAGTCTTAAAATAAACAGTTACATAAAGGCAACAAAGCATCAGAACCGATACACAAGTAGCGTCATCAGAACGTTACATTTTACCCAGCACAAATAAGCAAATCAAAGGCACCTAAAAGCTTTGAGTATTCAAGCTTTGACTTGGTAATGCACCAGAAATCTCAACAACAGACTCACACATGAAATGGAATTATCCCAGTGGCAATCCTAGGGCAGAGGCACACCAAGCTGACATTCTGTTCAATACACTGTTTTGTATAGCACCATATCACAACAAAGGTCATCTTAGAGAATTTTTACATAGTAAGAACAAGATATTACATTTACTATTTATTATTATTATTATTATTATTATTGAGAAAGAAATCAACAAATCCCCCTTGAGCAAGCACTTGATGACAGTGTGGAGGAAAAACTTCCTTTAACGGAAGAAACCTCTGACAGAATCTGGCCCAGGGTGGGCAGCCACCTGCTTCAACCAGTTGGTGAGAGAAGATAAATAATGCATAAAGAAAGATGATTAAACTAAATGACAAAAAGTCAATTATGTCATTAGAAACTAGGGTATATTTCTGCATGTTTCTTTTCCTAGAGGGCAAGCACATCCATTTACTCCTCTAAGATAACTATCAACCAAAAACAGTCCAGCCATGCCCAGTAACACACACTTGGTGGAGAGGAGTGACCCATATTAATACTGTAGGCTTCAGTTAATTTTATGTTGAGTACAGTAAAGCAACTGAACCATGACCCGCCTTTGCACGACCAGTTTTGTTAAATGTCACCCACATGGCCTGCTCATTCATTTCCCACAAAACAAATTCCCGCAAAAGAGTGAATGTAAGTGTATTTAAAAGGCAAAAGCAGCCAGAAAGAACCCTCTTATACATCACACATTTTTTACCATGAGCTAGAAGTGCTTTTTTAATTTCCCTTTCTGAAAGGTCATTCGCAATGTTCTCCATGTCCACATTAATTGATTCTTTAAATGCAGCTCATCTTGCACAGGTGGAGTCAGGATGGAACACTTGAGAGGTGTTTGCTTACCTTCAGTCACAGTTAAAAGCCCTAAAAGAGTGACCCATCCTTTTCCTAATTGTATTAGCTGTGTGTAAATGTGTGTTCGCAATGCTGGAGGACTGCACATGTATTCCTCTGGCATATTAAAACCAGGACATAACATTTTGCAAATGGAAAGAAAATTGCCTTTTAGCAGCGTGTTTTCTGATAAATACATTGAAAGTAGACTGATCATGGGTTGTAATAAATGTCAAAATTTATTAAAGTGAGCATATAACTCCTATTTTGGCATCCCTTCATTGGCTTCCAACGTCTTTCAGGATTCATTTTAAGATTCTTTTATTTGTTTTTAAGTCTTTGAATGGTCTTGCTCCATTGTATCTTGCTGAGCTTTTATTTCCTTATAGTCCCTCCCGGTGCCTCAGATCAGCTGACCAGCTCTTGCTGGAGGTACCGAGGGCCGGGCGTAAACTCAGAGGGGACAGAGCGTTTTCCATTGTGGCTCCTAAGCTCTGGAATGCGCTGCCCCTTTACATCCTCGTTGGCTATTTTTAAAACTTACTTGTATGCTTTGGCGTTTCTCAAAGAGATTCTGACAAACCATCCGGCGCCTCAGGAGGGGGAAGCAGTGCCCTGCCAAAACTGTTTACAGTGGAGGTGGGCAGCTGTTGACCTCAACTGGGGACATTGTCGAAAGGTGGAAGGAATACTTTGAGGATCTCCTCCATTCCGTCCCCATGTCTTCCGATGAGGAAGCAGAGGCTGAGGGCTCAGAGGTGGACTTGTCCATCACCCAAGCTGAAGTCACTGAGGTAGTTGAGAAGCTTCTCGGTGGCAAGGCACCGGGGGCTGGATGAG
>NW_018128059.1:1216775-1243607 GCF_001952655.1 Monopterus albus | reverse complement strand
TTTCCGACAGCAGAGGCTAAGGGCTCAAAGGTGGACTCGTCCATCACCCAAGCTGAAGTCAATGAGGTAGTCAAGAAGCTTCTCGGTGGCAAGGCACCGGGGGTGGATGAGATCCGCCCTGAGTACCTTAAGTCTCTGGATGTTGTTGGGCTGTCTTGGTTGACACGCCTCTGCAACATCGCATGGCGGTTGGGAACTCCTCAGCCTCCCCGGGAAAGTCTATGCCAGGGTACTGGAGAGGAGAATTCGACCGATAGTCGAACCTCGGATTCAGGAGGAACAATGCGGTTTTCATCCTGGCCGTGGAACACTGGACCAGCTCTATACCCTCTTCAGGGTTCATGGGAGTTTGCCCAACCAGTCCACATGTGTTTCGTGGATCTGGAGAAGGCATTCGACCGTGTCCCTCGCAGCGCCCTGTGGGGGGTGCTCCGGGAGTACGGGGTCCGGGGCCCTTTGCTAAGGGCCGTCCGGTCCCTGTACGACCGGAGCAGGAGCTTGGTTCGCATTGCCGACAGTAAGTCAGAGTTGTTTCCAGTGCATGTTGGACTCCGGCAGGGCTGCCCTTTGTCACCGGTTCTGTTCATTATTTTTATGTGTTTGTTTGTTTGTTTGTTTTTTGTTTTCTTTTGGGGGGGGTGCATCTGTTTGTACATAGATGTTTACCATCTGTTTGCAGTCATTTTGTGTTTCTATGTGGTTGTTTTGGATTGTTTCGTCTTTGTGGTCATATCTTTTGTGGACACGATGCATCGATTTGTAAATCTTTGTCTCTTTGTGGTGGTTACTCACCCCTCTGCCATTGTTTAGCTTCTCATTTTGAGCATTTAGTCTCTTTGAGATATTTTGCATATGAAGACCAGGACCCCCTAGCCCCTTGGGCTCCTGAGCCTGTGCCTGGTAAGCCCATTGAGTAATTTGTAAAAAGATAGGATGCACCTATCCTGATAGTTTTCATGTTCGTTTAATTTTTGTTTGGCTCCCAAGTATATTATACACTTTATTTGGTACACCTGTACAACTGTTTGCACTTAAAGCAACACTTCCACCTTGACATCTGTGTTTATGAAACTCAAAATGTTTCAGTTTTTGTTGAAACTGTCATAAATGTATAATTTCATTTACATGTTTATTACTGAGGTTATAATTAAAGATGGTGTACTGGACTACATTATATTCAGAGGTGTTCCTAATATTCTGACCTTCTCATGTATGTAGCTAGGGAGGACAAAAATATAGGGATATCTCTGAATGTTACAGATAAAAGTTACAGACAGAATACTGGACTCCTGCAGATGCACACACATGCTCACACTTCTTAAAGATTGAGCTGCACTTTAGGATGGGACTATAATCTTCTGCTGCTAATATGCTGTTGACCTGATTAGGTCCTACGCATCTTCACTTTTATCTGTTCATATTCTTATACTTAACTGTACAATTCTTGTTATTTATGTAAATAATGTGCCTTTTAAGCTGTGAGCTGCTGGAAGAAATTTCATTGTGCTATGCCTAATGACAATAAAGATTCTTGACTTTAATATACCTCAAATGTAAAATATCTAATAGCCTTTTTTGGGCAGTGTTAGATGAAACATTGTGTCTAGACTAAGCTCTAGAAACAGTGCTGTGAATTAATTTTGCTCTAGTGACCAAGCCATGTTACTACAACTTCCACATTTATTATATCATGTGCAGTAGCCCAAAAAACATGTATCCCTCATACACAATCATTGTAAAATTACAACATGGTGATTACATTTTTTTGTGTCAGAAACCTCGCGAAGCGATGCTTTATAATCAGCGATGAGAATAACCATGCTTCCTTTATTCCACATTATATCTTTAAAATATGTCTTAACACAGTGCAGACACATAACACACCAACTGGGAGCCTAGAAGTTGTAAATCACATGATAGACCGGAAGCCATAAGAAGTTGAATTACACCAAAAATGATCTGACTATGAAAGGACCAATACCTTCACAGATGCTAGTGGACACTAAAATCTCAAGAAACAGCCCTGGTTTTAGGTGTTAAACCTGAAGCTCTACCTTGGTCTAGTTGTAGAATTACTCAAAATAGTCACTGCTTAACTGTGGCGGATGTTGTACAACTGAGTTCGTCAAGAAAGAGTTTTGTCTTTCAAATGTTCAGCTGCCTCCTCCATCTGTTTGCCTGCTCCCAAATGTTTGTGAATGATAATGGCTATTAATTTGGGTTTTACTGCATCACTGTCTGTGAGAGGAGCATCTGGAGCATTTAGTCACACCAATAAAATGCATGTATAGACAATGAGGCACTCAAATTTGACCATAAAGCTTCATCTTCTTGAGCTTGCCCAGCCATCCAGTGCAGCTGCACAGACAAGTTAGTCATGAAACAACTGGCTATTGCCTTCTGTTACGACATAAACTGCTCTCTTTCCCATTCTTTCTAGCAAATTATTGTGTACCAGTTAGAACACAGTTTGGTTCTGTATTTGGTTAGGTAAACTGGTGGAGTTTTTTGACAGTGTTTAAGGAAAAAAATATACTTCAGATGGCAGTTTACTTTTTGGACATCTTTCAGCTATTTGAAACTATAGGATATTGGCATCCATAGCTCCTAGCTAATTGGATATGTCACCATATAGTTGGTTCAATTTCTATTTGCACTCCTGCCAAGCTTTACTGTACAACTTTTTCAGGATTCTCTGTGGTTGTTATTTTGGTACTATCTAAATTTAAGTATTCTGTCCTGACCAAATACAAGCCAGTCTACTTCAGATAACACACCCTTCAATTATTTATGCTCTTAGGAGACTAAAAATGGCGATGTCTCTTGACCAGTTTAAATGACCCTTTAACCAGCACTGCAGTCTAAAATATATTTCTTAATGTTCATGTACTGAGGGGATTCCCAGGTTGAATCCCATTATTTCAAAGGCTTCTCGTTCTTTCATTAAATACCAGTAGGTCAGTTATTTCATACTGCAACATGAAATACCAATATGAAATGGTATGTTTGCCATGAAAGTCAAGGACAACAGTAATGGTTGTTCCTTTTTATTGCTAGCTTTTTGTTACTGTGATACCAGTGGTTTCTGGTCAACAGGATGGCCTTCATTTGGGCTCATGTAGTGGTGTCTGTGAAATTATTGGACATGCTTTCTAGGATAAGTTTGGTTTTGTGTACCATTCCTTAGTTACAGGCACAGGCTGAGAGTCCTCTTTCTCTCTCCCTATACCTTACCGCTGGTAGCTCTGCCTCTGGAACTGTACATTTCTGATGAGCAATCACCAGCTATATCAACCTGCCCAGTGTTTGATTGTTTGTTGTTGTGTTTATTGTATCTTGGTTGCTTTTCTCTTCTCTCTCCTCTATCCACTCACCCGAACCGGTTGAGGAAGATTCAGAATCAGAATCTGCTTTATTAGCCAGGTGTGTCGGACACGAGGAATTTGACTCTGGTAAATTGGCTCTCAATGTGCATGTACATATCCCCATACAACGGGCAAGTAAACAGTAAACTGTCAAAAGAATTTTTTACTGAAGCAACAAAGTCACTGGAATCTTTTTAAGTAATTAGTTTACTTGCAGCAAGGAGACAAGTCAGGGTTAATACAACATAATATATACTGGGACACATGCTTATCCTACAGCTGACGGTTGTGCCTCACTTCATCTGGAACAGTATGTAGTCGAGTATATCACAATACACAGAGTTACACATGAAAGATTTCAGTTCCTCCTTCAGCCTCAGTTTCAGTACAGTAAAGCTTGGCAGCCTCAGAACTTCCTGAGCTGGTGCAGGAAGGTCATCCTCTGCTGTGCCTTCTTGATGATGGTCCTGATGTTGGATGTCCACTTCAGGTCCTGGGAGATAGTGGAGCCCAGGAACTTGTAGTGCTGCCAAGTATGGTGAGGAGGAGTAAGGTGGTGGTGGTGGGGGGGGTTCTTCCTGAAATCCACTGTCATCTCCACTGTTTTGAACGTGTTCAGCTCCAGGTTGTTGCGACTACACCACAGGACCAGCTGCTCAACCTCCCATCTGTAATGCTGACTCGTCACTGTCTCAGATTAAACCAATGACCATTGTGTCATCTGCAAACTTTAGGAGCTTGACAGAGGGGTCCTTCGAGATGCAGGTCATTGGGGTAGAATGAAAACAGCGGGGGGGCCTGTGCTGATTGTCCGGGTGCTAGATGTGGTTTTCCCCAGCCTCACCTGCTCCTTCCTGTCTGTCAGAAAGCTAGTAATCCACTGACAGGTGGGGGCAGGCACAGTGAGCTGGGTCAGTTTGGAGTGGAGGATGTCTGGGATGATGGTATTGGATGCCGAGCTGAAGTCCATAAGGAGGACCGTGCATAGGTCCCTGGGGACTTGAGGTGTTGCAGGATGTAATGCAGTGCCATGTTCATTGCATTGTCCACTGACCTATTTGCCTGGTAGGCAAACTGCAGGGGGTCTACGGTGTCCTTCAGGTGGGCCAACACCAGTCTTTCAAAGGACTTGATAACTACAGATGTCAGGGTGACAGGTCTGTAGTTGTTCAGTCCACTGATGGAGGGTTTCTTGGGGACTGGGATGATGGAGGAGTATTTGAAGAAGGAAGGAACTTTGCACAGCTCCAGTGACCTGTTGAAGATGAGTGTGAAGATGGGGGCCAGCTAATCAGCACAAATGTTCAGGCAGGAGGGGGGGGCTCATGCCATCTGGGCCTGGTGCCTTTCTGATCCTTTGTTTTTTTTTAAAGAGGTCACACGGAAGCGGAAGTCAGTGTGTTTTTGGCCTGGCTATATAGAGTCCAGTCCCAATATCTGTAAGCCTCCTTATTGGCACGACGAAGCTGCTTGAGTGTTTCTGTGAACCAGGGCTTCTTGTTGTTGTTGTATGTGCAGAAGGTCTTGGTGGGCACGCTGACATAACAGTGTCAGTGACTTTATCCAGGTCTGTAGACGCAGTCTCAAATACACTACAGTCTGTGCAGTCAAAGTAGGCCTGTAGCTCTGACTTAGCCTCCTCAGTCCAGCTCCTCACTGTTTTGACCACAGGTTTTGCAGCTTTAAGTTTCTGCCTAGAACAATGAGTGGGGAGTCGGAATATTCTAGCTCCAGGCTAGTTATCAGTTTGGCCAGGAGCTGTAGGGAGAATAAAAAGGTTTGCAGTTGATAAAAAGAGTCTCTAAGTCTGTGTTACGTACATGTCTTCAGTAGCACTGTGAAATCTGTGCACCAACCTTCATTTATGTAGAGACAGATTCCCCCCCCCCCTCTCATTTTCCCAGACAGCTCTGTTACGCAATCTGCCCTGTACACCTGGAACCCCGGTACTTGGATTGCGCTGTCTGCGATCGAGTCACTGAGCCAGGTCTCTGTGAAGCACAAAGCAGCAGTGCATGCGAAGTCAGACTTGTATTTTGGAATACATAAATTTCTGTGTGGAAAATACCATGCCATCCAGGAGACTACGGTGTTTTCCCAATAACAAGCCATGGGTGAGCCCCAAGTTAAAGGCACTGCTAAATGAGAAAAAGACGGTTTTCTTCTCGGGGGACAAAGAGGAGCTGAGCAGAGTGCAGCTGGAACTAGAGTGCATGATCCAGAAGTGCAAGGCTAGCTACAGGAAGAAGCTAGAGCAGAGCATGGAAAAGAACAACGTACACGAGGTGTGGAGAGGACTGAAACACATCTCGAGCCATGGAAAAAGTGGGGCTGGTCACCAGGTTGCAGGACACCAGGCCTGGGCAAATGTACAGAATCTTTTTTAACAAATTTGACTCTACTCAGTCCTTACCCCCCCACCCTGCCAGCCCCCACGACTCACCTCTCCAGGTCAGTCATCTCCTCGCAGCTGCTCCCACCACAGCTATACCTTGCTCCTCTTGCCACTGTCACAAAGGGTTCTCACAGCCCACAGCTAGTGACCAGTCACTGCCCCCTCTGCCTCATGGTGGACCAGGTCAGGAGGGAGTTAAAGAGGATTAAGGCCAGGAAGGCCATAGGCCCTGGCCACATCAGCTCCAGGATCCTCAGGGAGTGTGCAGACCAGCTCAGTGAAGTGGTCCTGTACATGTTTAATCTGAGCCTTAGCCTGGAGAGAGTCCCAGTTTTGTGGAAGACATCCTGTGATATCCTAAGGAGCCAAACCTTTACAGACCCATTGCACTAACCTCCCACCTGATGAAGACCATGGAGAGGATTGTTCTCAGCCCCCTCCATGCCCAAGTGAGCTCAGCGCTGGACCCGTTGCAGTTTGCGTATCAACCTGGCATCGGGGTAGATGACGTTATTATCTACATGCTGCATCGAGCCCTATCTCACCTGGAGGCCCCTGAAGTATTGTGAGGGTCATGTTCTTTGACTTCTCAAGTGCTTTCAACACAATCCAGCCATCACAGCTGAGGGGGAAGTTGGAGGGGGCAGGTGTGGACCAACACCTGTCTGCATGGATCATTAACTACCTCACAAACAGACCTCAGTTCGTAAAGCTGTGCGACTGTGTGTCAGACGTGGTGGTCTGCAGCACGGGGGCACCCCAGGGGACGGTGCTTTCCCCAACACAGATGCCCTGTACAGAAAGGGCCAGAGTCCACTTGTTGAGGTCCTTTGGTGTGTGTGGGGCACTCCTTCAGACATACAGTATTATGATACTGTGGTGGCATCTGCAATTTTTTATGCTGTTGTGGGTTGGGCAGGAGGTAGCACGGTCAGGGACAGAAAGAGAGAGACAGGCTGGTTAAGAGAGCTAGTTCTGTCCTGGACTGCTCTCTGGATTCCATTGAGGAGGTGGCGGACAGAAGGATGCTGGCAAAACTAACATCCATCATGCATAACCCCTCCCATCCCATGCACCACACGGTGGAGGGTCTGAACAGTTCTTTTAGCACAAGACTGTTACATCCCCAGTGTAAGGAGCGTTACCGTAGGTCATTCCTCCCCACAGTTATCAGACTGTACAAAACATCACTGCAGGGATAAGCTGGGTGAAAGTATGAGGGACTATGTAATAGTCAACTGAGGTGCAATACTCAAATCCTGGGGGTAAAAATGCATTGTAAATATGCACATATGTAATATCTTGTTCCTGATTTTTCTCAAATACATTATATTGTCTTGTTTTTAGGTATTTTGAGTAGTTCTTCAGAGATCCTTATGGCTGAAATATAGGTATTTTCCCCATTGTGGGATTAATTATGGGAGTAATATTATTGTTCTTGATTGTCTCTCAAATACTATATTTTGTCTGGTTTTTAGGTACTTGGAATTTTGAGTATTTACACTCCATGGCTCCCACGTAGCATATATTCTCTCTGCATTGTATTGTGTTCTTGTTGTATTTTTATTTGCTTCTTTCACTTGCTGTTTTAAAGTGCCTTAGATTTGTGATTTTACTGCCTATTTAGATTTGTGTTATTGCTCATCTACTTTATATTTCACTTGTATGTGGCATTCACGTGGACGGCAAAGTAAGAATCTCATTGTACAGGGAAACACGTTTCCTAACTGTGCATATGACAAATAAACACTTTGACCTTTGAATTTGTTTCTCATGATATGTGTGTGGTGTTTGTTCTTACGGTTTTTGTTGCTTGCTCTCTATTGCTGCTGGAACACAGGAATTTCCCCATTGTGGGTTCAATAAAGTCCTACTTGGTCCTGTTGATGAGAAGGAGTTCATTCATCTTGTTGACCAAGGAGCAGACATTCGCGAGGTGGATAGATGGGAGTGGAGTCCGGGTCCCTCTCTGGCGTAGCCTCACTAAGGCACCCGCTCGTTTGCCTCTGGATGTTTCTTCCAGGTCCCATATATGGTAGCTGCACCTCTGATCAGAATGTCCATACAGCATTCTTTGTTCACAAAAATCGAAGAAAGGTAGTTCAGTGTGAGTTGTCCGATATTTAACAGTTCTTTTCTGGTAATAGTAATCTGGGATGGGTTGCAAAGACTGAGAAAACAAAGAAAAACAACAAACACAAGAAAGCGCGAGTAACCAAGGCTGCCATCACTGCTGGCACCATCTTTAGATTAGAAGGCTGTCCACCAAGAGCCAGGGTTATGCTGTTCAAGGGGGATTTATTGGGTTTTTCCTCTATAATATTAATAATAGTAAGGTCAGGTCTAGACCTAGACTTACTTTGTAAAGTGTCCTGAGATGACTTTTGTTGTGATTTGGCGCTATACAAGTTAAATTGAATTCATCCCTAAACAGCCCCTCGCATATTAGTGCAGTGTGTGATTTTGGGCCATGCTTTTGTGGCAGTGGAAAGGCAGGAGAAGAGGTGCAAATGGGTACAAGATTCATCAACACAAAGCAAGTCACTGAGGGAAAATGGGTGATTTCTCTCAGTAAGAGCAATCTAAATACTGCACAGCACAGCAATCACTTAATAATGCTTAAAATGTAAATTTAACTATTGATATTAATTACTGTCCAACCAGTAATGCATTTACACTGGCATAAAAATATTTCAGGTGGCTAAATCAGGAATGCTGGGAAATCAGTATACCTCTGATTATACCTTTTCACTAGCAGGGAGCTGCCCTCACTAAGTACGAATGGAAGTATACAGACAGTTTTGGGGAAGGCTAAGGAGGCCTGCACCGCTCTTGGGCACTGGTAGACCCCCAGCAGGGACAGAAGAATAAAGGGACAAAAAAGTGGAAACTGAAGTATAGTGATTTTAGCGGATTAAATACAGTGGCAAGAAAAAGTATGTGAACCTTTTGTAATTTCATGGTTTTCTGCATTAATTTGTCATAAAATGTGATCTGGTCTTCATCTAAGTCAAGAGTACTGATGAATATAATGTGCCTAAAATAACACAAAAAATGCTGATCATTCATGTCTTTATTGAAGACACTCATTCAACATCCAAAATGGTAGTGGAAAAAGTAAGTGAACCCCTGGAATTAATAAGGACAATCACCTTTATTTGGCCAAGTATGTTACACACAAGGAATTTGTTACAGAACCGCTGGCTCTAACCATTGGGGCAACGGGGGGGTTTAGCATCTTGCCCAAGGACACTTCGACACGTGGACTGGAGGCACCGAGATTTGAACCTTCAACCTTCTGGTTGGGAGACAACTGTTCAACCCACTGTACCACTGTCGCCTCCCAACTTAGCAGCAATAACCTCAACCAGGTGCTTCCTGTAGCTGTGGATCAGACCTGCACATCATTCAGGAGGAATTTTAGCCCAGTCTTCCTGCAGAACTGCTTTAGCTTTGTCATATTCTTTGTACATCTCATGTGTATGGCTCTCTTTGTGTCATTCCATAGCATCTCTATTGGGTTGAGGTCTGGGCTCTGACGTGGCCACCCCAAAAGGCAGATTTTGTTTTTCTGAAGCCATTCCGTTGTAGACTTGTTTTGGTGTTTTGGGTCATTGTCCTGTTGCATCACCCAACTTTTACAGAGTTTCAGCCCCAAAAGGCAGATTTTGTTTTTCTGAAGCCATTCCGTTGTAGACTTGTTTTGGTGTTTTGGGTCATTGTCCTGTTGCATCACCCAACTTTTACAGAGTTTCAGCTGATGTACAGACATTCTCACATTATCCTGAAGAATTTTTTTGATACACTTGGGAATTCGTCTTCCCCTCAATGATTGCAAGCTGGCCAGGGCCTGATGCAGCAAAGCAGGCCCAAATCATGATGTTTCCTCCGCCATACTTTACAGCTGGGATGATGTTTTCATGATGATATGCAGTGTTCATTCCAAATAGCTCAATCTTAGTTTCATCAATCCACAAAACATTTTGCCAATACCTTTGTGGAGTGTCAATGTGCTCTTTCGCAAACTTCAGGCATGCAGCAATGTTCTTTTTATTAAGCAATGGCTTCCTTCGTGGTGTCCTGCCATAGACACCCTGCTTGTTCATTGTTTTACTTACTGTAGACTCATGAACATAGATGTTATCCAGATCCAATGATGCCTTCAAATCTTTGGCTGTCACTCAAGGTTGTTTCTTTACCTCATTGATGAGTCTTTGTTGTGCTCTTGGGGTCATTTTGACTGGGTGCCCAAACTCATTTTCTTAACAAGACTCCAAGTATGCTGACACCTGACTCCAATTAGCTTTTTTGAGGTCATTAACTCAAGGGTTCACATACTTTTTCCACTAGCACTATGATGTTTTTACAATTGTAAACTCAATAAAGATATGAAAGATCAATTTGTTTGTGTTATTATTTTAGGCACATTATATTTGTCATTATTCTTGACTTAGATGAAGATCAGATCACACTTTGACAAATTAATGCAGAAAACCATGAAATTCCAAAAGGTTCACATACTTTTTCTTGTATATGACCCAGTTAGTTGTCCCTTCCCTCTCATAAAACCCATAGGGGCATCTCATGAAATAGCACTCCTATGTTGGCAGATGGAACTGCCAGAACTCCACCAACATTAATGACAATGTACGATATGTTGCACTAGCGAGCTTTATGGACTTGTTATGAAAACAGTCATAAACATATTGGCAAGCATAGCAGAACTGACAGGTGTGTAGCTCTAAGTTCATGATTTGATAAAGGTCTTCTTTTGATGTAAAGATAATGTATCAGCTTTGCTGTGACTGTCATAACGCACCATTTTCCTTAGGGTACGGAGATGCCTTACTGTTTTTAAATGAACTTTAAAGAAGCTGTTGTAGAAAGTATTTGAAACGGTGAACTCTAAAATCTCCCTCATCACACTCCCATGCAGTAGCGATACTGTAGCTGTTATCTCGCAGTAATTTGGAGACATCCCGATCCAGGTTCACGGTGGGAGCATGCCCAACAAATATGATCTATGGCATACAAATGAGCCCTGTAATTTATTCATAAATCATCATGGCTGCCTTTGCTGGTGGGGCCCTTTTTAATTGTCTTTGATTAACAGTGGCGTGTGCTGGAGATAGGCGCTCGGCTGTATTTGGGTCCCTTTTTGTTCTCGTGTGGCATCACATGCTTCCCAGGGAAATCATGTGTCAGAGTGGAAGAAAATCGGGCTCAGCTTGATATCCATTCAATGATGTGTGTGTATGCATGTACTCACACACACACTACTGATGTACAGACTCCCATTTGGCACCCTTCAATGTGAGGGTATGCAGAGTATAAAGAAAGATGCATATATTTGAGAGGCATGCATTGTCAATCTGTTCATTTGCATGTATGAACACACCAGAGCGGTACATACATATGCTAAGGCATACACAGCCACATGAAGGCAACAGATATACACATAGGCATGCAAATTTTAAGACATCAGAAGTCAGCTATTCTGTGGTGTTTACTATTACATGTAAAACATTAGCTTAAACCTGACATGAAAGCTGAGTTTCTCCTACAGTGTGACCACACAGGGGCCTCGGTCAGTCACCAAAGAGATTTAACCAAAAGACTACTAAGGTCTGTATCACACCAGTATCCCTGCTTGTTTTACTAAGCAACCGACCAGGGCCTCTCTTTACATTCCTCTTTTTTTTTTCCTTCTGCCACTGTCCTTGTGCTTTTCTGAAATGAACTGATCTGTTCTGTGATGTGACAGGGGCAATGTGCTTTCAGAATGAGATGGAGTGTAACCAGCATCAAGATCAGGTTATGGACAGATACAGACATGTGACAAATCAAGGAAAACCTAAATAAATGAGTAGAAAAGCAGAAATAGCACAGCTTTCACACAGGGCACATGGCCTCAATGAATATGTTATTGCCTTTACAGATCATAACTCAACTGAGCTCCTATAGGAGTGTGAAGGCCTCAGCCTTGGCCTTCATCATGTGAAGGCCTAAGCCACCATCAGCAGTGAAATTAGTTAGGCAACGGTCATTTGTTTTCCTTGTTCACAGGTGTAGATTTAAGTTGTAGGTAGACTTTAGGCATTTGATTTTACATTAGGTTTAGACCTACATAATTAATCAATGAAGCTTGCACATTTTGTTAATTTTGTATTGTTAATGTGTGCAGATTTTCTTTTTGCATTACCGTGTTCCTGGTCCATGGATGGGGGTGGTCCAAACAAAATGGACTGAGGCAGCAGCAGGCTTAAATACCTCCCACTAGTCCTGAGCTGTACCAAGTGCCCAATAAAGATTGGGGGGAGTTTGGGAGAAATATATTGTTAATTAGTTTTTAGTTTATGTTAAAACTCTTTTTAGGGCCCAGTTTGTTTGATATTGATGTTGTGTGTATGTTTTTCCTTATGTTTGAGTAAATATAAAACCCATCTTCTTTGAAATTTAAATGCCGTGTCCTCTGCCTTGCTGTTTGGTCCCTGACGGAGATTTTGGAGCAACACATGAGATAGCACTCTCCATAACCGTCAAAATATCAGAATTTGTTTTGGAAGAGTGGTGTTCATTCCTCTGGCAGTTACACATGCCTTGAGAATATAAGAAGTAGCACTGAAGCTGTTCTGGGGGCTTCTTTTGGAGCAAAATCTTAATAAAACACCTCACACTATCTTTGTCTTTCTTTAAATTTATCAGTCCTCTGTGTTCTGTAGACACACTCACCCTATATTTTATGATTAAAACTGACAACATATACCAGTACATTCTGTCTCTGTGTTATTTTATTTAGTAATTTGCCCAAATCTTCTGTACATTTGGAGGTTTTGGCCTGGTGTTAGCACTTAAGGAAAAGTCGGAGGGTCTCAAAAATGTGGATGAATATCCGTAGCAAATTCAGCAAAAAAAATTTGTCACTGAACATATTGAGCATGTAGTATTTGGATGTTAAGAAAAGGTCAATAGGTCATCCAAATATTAGGGCTGAATGTCAAGGAACCATCAATATACACTGTATCCAGTCATCCATCTATCCATTATCTATACCGCTTATTCCTGAATAGGGCCACAGGGGTCTGGAATATATATTGTATACTAAATATAATAGTTCTTGAGCCAATATTTGCAATATCTTGTTCCAAAGCACTAAACAGCAAACCATTCTTAGATCCCTGTTATGAAGGGACAGGAATGTTGATGCTATAACTGTTTTTCACAGTTCAGCTGTAATAACACATAGACATGTTCAGTCAGAATGGCCTTTTTCAAATACTGGAAGTGTGCCCCTTGACTATCTACAACACCTTTTCATGTATACAAAACAACCATCACATCCACTCGTGAACAGCACAGACAGCAGCAACAGCATATCAACCTCATCTCCAGCCCCATCTTCAAAACAAGCTGCTGCACAAATCTACATTCATTCCCTCAAGTGCACCTCTGTCCCTCAAGCACTATATGCTTTTAACTCTATTCAGCACATAGCATGCACTCGCTTTGCCACTCCATCACATCAACACCAATAACCAAGTGTGTTGAAACTGTGTAGAAAGATATTGTGCACTGTATTGATCAACCATGTTTCTGTCTGCTGTGTGGCAATGTTCATTATCAACAGGAATGTCATACTGAATGCAGCTGCAGTCTAAACACTGATGAGGTGTAAGTCCTTGTGCTGCCAGAAGACCAAAGTAAATGTTACATTGACATTAGATGTTACATTGATCTACCAAGCAAATGAAATGTGAAATGTCATTGGATGGACAAAGGCACATCTTTTGTCTTACCTTATATTTTAGATAGATAGATAATAAAACAGCATCACAACAATAAGAGAGAGATTTCAGCTAAAAGATAAGTAACAAAAAGCAAATAACAACAAACTAAAAATAATAAAGACAGCTGTCCTTCTCATAAAAAAACAGATCAGCAATATTTTCTCATTCTATCAGTGGAGTAGCTCTGTGACCTCCCATGTAACATGTTCCTCTGGTTGATGACTGTGTCCACACTAGACATCAGTTTGTTCAGTCCTTCTCTGACGCCACACGGTCCAACCCCATGCCAACCACTGAGCTTGCTCTCCTGACCGGCTTGTCAAGCTACTTAGTGTTCTTTTTTATAATGCTGCCCCTCACCAGACCACAGTGTAGAACACTGGCCACTACAAACTGATAAATCTGCAGCAGTTTACTACACGTTAGAGATGTTACCCGAGCCTTCTCAGGAAATATAACCAGCACTTTCCTTTTTTGTTCTCTGGCTGTATTCACAGTTTAACAAAGTACACACCGAGCAGCACTGAGGCAGACAGAGTAGTCAGATTTTATGTATTCATATTACTTAAAACCAATATTATAAGCTGGTTGCCAGAGTTTTTTTTTTGCTTCTTAAGGATTCTCATTAGGCTTAATAGGAGGACATTATGACACCAGCTAAAATGAATGCTTCCTTCAGATGTATAGTATGTATGTAAATGCACTCATAAATTTCTCTGTCAGCCTGTTTTTCATAACCATTTAATTGCCACTGTTGATTGAGTTAATTTCTCTGAGACAAATTTAATCTCTTTAAATAACATTAGATGGCTTGAATTCCTCTATTCTCAGTAGCTACCTTTAGCTGTATGGCCTTTAGTTTTCAAAGGATAGGACAAAGGAATTGACAGAATTAGTTGCAAGGTAAAGCTAGCTTTATTGTAGTCACCATCTGGAGGACAACAGTGAAGAAAAGTATGTGTGGGGATATAGGGGATGAAGGAAATGAGTGCCTGTATCATATCACTTGGTGCTAAAGGAAAGTCAGTGGATTACCAGAGTCATTGGGATTCATCTCCTGGGGTACATCAATGTCTGTGCAGAATTAAATAACAATCCAAAAAGTAATTAGTGGAAAAACTGACCAACACTGCCATTCCCAGCACTAGCTTGGCTAAGAAGATGTCAGGATGTCAGTGTTGGCGCCACAAATATACTGTAAGATAAGATAATCCTTTATTGTCATTGTAACATGTACAATTTTAGAGTGACCTTCAGTCGGTGCAGCAATAAAAAAAAACCATATATGAAATAAAACCATATAAAAAAAAACTTAACGGCTTAAAAAACAAAAAAAAAACAACAGATCTCTCACACCCCCATCCCTACATGCACAGGCATACTATATTTTAACAGCAATGAGTGTGGAAACTGCTGTTGGGTAAAAACTATTCCTGAATCTGTTGGTCCTTGATTTGATTGCTCTGAAACACCTACCTGATGGCAGCAGTTCAAAGAGTGAATGTCCTGGCTGTGAAGTGTCCTTAATGATGTTCTGAGCTTTTTGAGGCAGCGGGAACTGTGTAGTTCTTCCAGAGTGAGGAGAGGGCAGCCGATGATCTCCTGGGCCATAATTAATGACCCTCTGAGCCATCTCAACGAAGCCCTGATAGAAGGACACCAGCAGTCTCCTTCCTGAGCACCCGTAGGAAGTACAGTCTCTGCTGGGCCTTTTTAAGCAGTCCAGAGGTATTTACGCCCCAGGTCAGATCCTCCTCAATATGGACTCCCAGAAAGCAGAAGGCCGGCACCCTCTCCACATGGTCCCCGCTGATATACAGTGGCAAGATGTCGGTTTTCTTCCTCCTGAAGTGAACAATGATCTTCATCTCTGAGGTATTAAGGAGCAGATTGTTCTCTCTGCACCACACTATCAGCCTCTCCACCTCATCCCTGTAGGTAGTCTCATCCCCCCCAGAGATAAGCCCCACCACCGTGGTGTCATCAGCAAATTTTACAGTGGTGTTGCTGTGGTGAACAGGGGTGCAGTCATGGGTGTACAGGATGTAGGGTGGGGGCTCAGCACAGCCTTGTGGTGAACCAGTGCTGAGGCTGAGAGCCGTGGATGTGTGTGGGCCCACTCTCACCCGCTGGCTGTGTCCAGACAGGAAGCTCTTAATCCATATGCAGGTGGAATATGGAATTCCCAGGTCCACCAGCTTGTCCACCAGTTTGTGGGGGAGGATGGTGATGAATGCAGAGCTATAATCCACAAAGAGCAGCCGTGCATAGCTCTCCCAATGCTCAAAGTGGGACAGCACACCATGCAGGGCTGTGGCTATGGTGTCCCCTGTGAATCTCTTTGCCCTGTATGCAAACTGGTGTGGGTCAGATGTTTGTGGAAGGAATGACATAATGTGTCCCTGTACCAGTTTCTCAAAACACTTCATCACCACTGGAGTGAGTTCAACTGGCCGGTAGTCATTGAGGTTGGTTAAGTTGGATTTCTTAGGCAGGGGAACTAGGATGGAGGACTTCAGGCAGGGTGGGACAGTGGACTGGGCCAGAGACTGGTGGAAGATCCTGAAGACTCCAGCCAGCTGGTCCGCACAGTCCTTCAGCACACGTCCAGGGACACATCCGGTCCAGCATCCTTCCTTGAGTTTATGGCCCACAGTGTGTGCCTCACCTCATGCTCCCCTACTGTGAGGTTGGGGCCGCTGTGTACCGCAGGGTGAAGTTTGGCTGTGTTTGGTTGCTGCCCCTCAAAGTGGGCAAAAAAGAGGTTCCACTCCTTTGCCAGCAAGGTGTCCCCTTCAGCCGCACCGAGATTATCCCTGTGGTTGGTAAAATGATGGACTCCCTGCCACACCTGCCTACTGTTGTTGCTGTCCAGATGGTCTTCGACCCTCGTGTTCCTCTCTCTCAGTAACTGCTTGATCTCCCAGTTCATCCAGGGATACTAGTCAGGGTAGATCCTGATGTGTTTGTCCACTGTAACAGTGTCTATGCAGTTCTTAATATAATACAGGACACTGTCTGTTAACACCTCCAGGTCTGGATGTTCAAAAACGTCCCAGATGGTCCTATCAAAACAGCCCTATAGCTGCTGTGATGCACCATCAGGCCATGTTTTTACAGTCCTTGTGATGGTAGGAGCAGTTTTCCTGAGGGGGGCATTAATTAGAATTAGAAACGGGAACAAGTGGTCAGACTGGCCCGGCCCTATAGCCTAGATTGATATTTGAATTAACCTTGTCCAGTGTGTTAGCTCCTCTGGTAGCACACTTTGGTCAAATTTGGGGAGTACTGTCTTTAAATCTGCATGATTAAAGTCCCCTGCTAGGATGTGCACAGCATCAGGATATCTGCTCTGCTGACTGCTAATGCTGCCATATAAATGTCCAATAGCCGAGTTAGTATTAGCATCGGGCAGTATGTACACATTTGTTATGAAGACCACATTGTACTCTCTTGGGAGGTACATGAGCCTGCATTTGACAGTCACATACTCCAAGTCTGGGGAGCAGTGACTGTCTACAGTCACTGTGTTCATACACAACAATTTTGTATCTAGTTTTATGTCCTCATCTTCCATAAAAGTTCAAGGAAGGCATTTATATGAAAAGTTCAGACCACCTGAATATCGCTGCACAAGGTTATGATACTGTGGGGAGATTGAGGGTTAATCAGAGCAACTTGGCTCTGGCTGAAAATAAGGAAGGAGCATTAGCAAAGGTGGGAAAGGTTGTCATCTTTGAGTAAGCATGATTGATGTGGGCACAGAAGTACGCATCTGTGTTCACACCAAGCCCTCGCCAATTGTCACCACGGTGACAGGCAGAAGAAGGAAGTGAGCTGGCCTTGGGGTCGTCATGACAAAATTCTTAACAACAGCAGAAACACAGTGTGAGGTGTGGGTCTGGGTCACGTGTGAACATAGAGGAGGTTTGCTACTGCCATTGGGTGTAGGGGCTGAATGAATTAATGTTGTCACACCAATGATTTCAGTTTGAAAGTGTAAATTAGTAATTGTGTAGTGTACATTATTTTTATTATTTGCCATAATGAGAAATTTTGTGTCTCATGGTATAAATGTGGTCTTAGATTCTTTACCACATTGCCATTCTTGAAGTTAATAGTCAAAATGTCTGAATTTCAACATAAAAACTTAAAAAAAAATGCTTTGGGCAGGTTCAATTCTAATATACCACCATCAGCCTACATAACCACACACTGCCTAAGTTACAGTACATATGTGATCTATTTGATGTGTATTCATGCCTCATGTATATGTTTCTGTGTGTCCTTCAGAGCAAACTTAGTATGCTGAGCAATAGGTAGCAGTTAGTTGGATTTTATATTCCAAAGCGAAGCCAGGGGAGGCAGACCCTGACCTCAGCCTCAGTCACCCAGAACCATGGCTGCAGGCCTCATCTCCATAGGAATCAATAGACTACAGTAATAATGGTGATCTATGGGGCCAACATCAAAGAAGGCACTGACCTTTCCAGTTTGGGGGTTGTGGGTATGTGTGCATGCAGAATAAATGTTTTGTCAGAAAACACAGCTCCTTGTTGTGTGTGCTCAAGAGACACATTTGCATGTACACATAGCCAGTGCCCAACATCAATATAAAAAAAAATGCATGCATATATAGCAGCCACTGAAGTTACATATGAAATAGGGAAATGTAAGGTTTCTCACTTTATATTTGGCCCCAGCTATATGTCACTTTGAAATGATTTATGCTCTTAAATTTAGTTCTTGGAAAGTCACATTTCATTGTCTGTAGTGTGTCCTCTCTCTCTCCCTGTACCCTACTGCAGGTAGTCCTGGCTCTGGGGCTGTACATTTCTGATGAGCAGTCACTAGCCACATCAACATGCCCAGTGTTTGATTGTTTGTTGTTGTGTCTTGTTGCTTTTCTTTTCTTTTCTCTCTCCTCTATCCACTCACCCTAACCCGTTGAGGCAGAAGGCCACCTACCAAGAGTCAGGATCTGTCAGAGGTCTCTGCTGTTAAAGGGAGTTTTTTTCCTCTCCAGGTGCTTGCTCAAGCAATATTTGTTGGGTTTTCTCCATAATAATAAGGCCTAGACCTTACTGTGTGATGTGCCCTGAGATGATTTTTTAATTGAAAAAGAGTTTTTCTAATTAAGTGAGAAAGGAGGCTGGAACACCTCACCTTTACAGTATTTTTCTTTGTTACAGATTAATAATAAGACTGGGACCTTGTGTGCTACTGGTAATAATTTGGGAAAAGCATAAGGCACCTTCTCAAAAGTAAAAATTCTACGCTACCCAGCACTCCTCTACACAACCTGTCTGACTACTCGCCTCCCAGCAACCCCATGCTTCTCTTTACCTACTTGGCACAACTCAGCCCAGCCTCCTGGTGCTCCTCGACGCCACCTGCCAATCTACACTCCTCACACCAGTCAGGGCTTCTCTTGACCTGATTTGCTGTACTTGACCCAGCTTCCCAACATTCCTCGTTACAACCTGCCTGACTCCCAGCTACTCCTTAGTCTAGCCCTGATCTCCGCGCTTGGCTTGGTCTGGCCCACTCCTCCTCTTCTGACGTTGCAGACCGGCCAAGCCAAGACCAGCCTGCCTGGCTAGCATCTGCTTTGCCAAGCTCCATCTCCCTGTCAGCCAACCAGACATTGGTTATATTGGTCATTATTATATTCTTATATATTTTTATTATATCTCTGCATTTGCTGCTTAAAGTGCCTTAGATTTTGTATTACTTATTCATCCACTTTCTATTTCATTTGTATTGTGTGGCATTCATGTGGATGACAAAGTAAGAATTTCATTGTACAGGGAAATACGTTTCCTAACTGTGCATATGACGAATAAACACTTTGACCTTTGACCTTGATCAGGATTGCCCAAGCTCCCTTTCTGCCAGTCCAGTTGTGTCTACTCATCTCCGCTCGATGGAAGACCAGCCTTCATTCTACCCTCCGGAACCACCTGCCCAGTACCCTCCTCCATTCACCAGTCCTGGCCCCCGCTTCCCATTGATTCCGTTCCTGACACTCTTCAGCTCCTGACTCCCTCTACCAAGGTGTCAGGCTACCTCGAAACTCTCCCACCTCAACCTGAACCACACGTTCCTAGGTCTTGTGCATCTTATCAGAATAAAGTGTCAAGTTCACTAGCCATCTGAGTCCTGCTTTTGGTGTCCGATTCCATGCTTAGTGGCCCTAGACTGTAACAATTCTACGTACGTATATACATATACACTGTATGTGTGTGTAGTTATAATGTTTTCTATCTAATTCTGCACCCAACTTCTCATGTCTGCTTAAGCTTAAAGAGCCCATGACATGTTTTTTTTTGTTTTCTGCCCTATCTACAATGTTACATCACTGAATTATCATCTTAGATGTGACCTAAAGCTCAAAAAATTAAGTGTACCTATGTTCTAGTACTTTTATGCAGAAGCAACTCGGTTTATACACGTCTTGCAAACTCTCGCTTGCGAGACTTCGTTTCTAACAAAATTTTCTTGAATGTGCATTATCTCCAGGCAGCAGCGCCTTCATGTCAGCTTGTCTGATATCCAACAGTACCCCCACCATATTGGAAAAATGTTATATTGCCTTGTTTGTTATGTGTATTTTCAGTAAAGCTTATTTGAAAAAAAAAAAAACATCCACCCGTGCCATTGTAAAAGCAGAATTTTTTTGACTGTGCCTGGTTTTGTTAATATATTTTACCTCCTGCTGCTGCACTGTGATCAGAGCATGTGGAGAAAGATACAGGGCCTGGGGTTACTGCATGTCTGGGAATGGTCATATACAGGGATCCGCTGTTTCACCTGACCAGGTCTAAACTACAATCAGCTGGTCTCTGAAGCATCCCGTGGCAGTGAATGATCAGCTCATCAGTGTTGGATTCTGGAGCACAGTACCTGTTTGTTTTGACTGCCTGAGGCCAGTGTGTCTGCCGCATGTGATGTGATGCGAGTTAATGAGCAGATTCTAACATCTGTGATGTTAATGTCAGCACTACGCTACCTGTTGGAATTAATTTCATTACTTTGGGACTGTATGTGGTCGTGTGGGGGCAGACGCAGCGACCACCAGTTGGATTTACCGACCTTGGAGCTACTTGAAAGGGAGTGATGTTTCCACTACTCGGTGGGACTTAATGGTAAGTTTAAAAAGCATGTTACATGTCTGTTAATGCCCAGTTTCTGTAACGTTAGAGAGAATTGTTGTAAGGCTGGAGAAGTTACTATGGCCGCATTATGCCTGTTGAAATATGGGGTTTCTCAATTACATGCTTTTTTTTTGAGTGTTAAAAATCTCTTTTCATCGGTACATATACTGCTGTTTACTTATCTCTGGAGGAGAAATTCAGATTAACTAATGCTGTCGTGGTTGCAGTTCGTTATGCTGTCCATTTGCGACACAACTTTGGCAGCAGGAGTTGAGACGTATATTTTGTCTGTGGCCAACTGGGATATTGGGCTTGAGACTGCCCAAATAAGGACACGCCAGCTCCCAGCACATCTGACTGACTCAAGGGCGGAGGCGGAGAGAGAAGGGTACCATGCCAAAATGTTGCTGCTGGGAGGCCAGAGGAGAGAGGTGATACACACACACACACACACACACACGCTATATGCAATGAAGAAATGCTTGCTGGACACATCCAAACCATCAGACAGATTACAGACACGACTGACTCCAGCCCCTACATACTGTATGTACAGTACACAAAGGATGCAGCTAACTGACTTTGTACCAGTAGAAGGGGATCCAAGAACACTGTACAGCCAGAATAGTGATGTATATAAGATGCTGATTACATCCACAACCATGATTGCTTAGAACAATTGAGCTCATTCTTATACACAACAGTTACATGTGTCATGACTACAGAGAAACAACACAGAGAAACATTCATTGGAACCTGAAGTAATTGCAGGAAAACACCAGTGTTTGCATTGATATTGTAAAGTGATATTTTTGTTTAGCATGAAACATCTATGTGCACATCAGTAATGAAGTTGGAGATGCTGGCCAGCCATTGATTTGCTTAAGCTTGAAGGCAATAAATACATGCAGTATGCAACAAAGGTAATAAATGTAATGAATTCAGTGAATACCACTGTTTTTGCTTGAGCTCCAAAAATGTTCCAAACTCACATATTAAATGGTATATGAGTTCTGATTGTTGATTTGATTAAACTGCCTTAAGGGAGCCATGGAGCCAATAGGGAGGAGGCCTCACTAACCTCACCCCCACAACTTAAATTCCTCATTGAGGAGGGAGGAGTGCTGATTGGGCATCCCTGCAATTGGAGCTCCAATATACAGTACGTGAAGAAGGGAACCGAGTTGTGGTGGTTAGCTCTACAGTGAGACAACGACCACCACAGCTGCCTAACAATGATGGAGGCATAACGTTGCTGGGGCTGCAATCCCTGGCAACTCATGGGTGTTTTCCTGCTCATCAGTATCATAATAGTCCCTCCATTATCCTGGCAAATCAACTGGCAGGGACTACAGCACTGACACAGGGGACTACTGAAATATCTGCAACACGACTGGTTCGATGCCAAGGATTGACGAAATATCTACAAAACCAACCTTTGGTGGTGCTATGTCAATATCATCACTCACTCTCAGAATAAAAATAACTGTTTGTGCGGCACTACTTCATTCTGCTAGTCGTCATTCTTTCACCACTGATCCAGTACCATTTATTGTGTTGTTTGATGTCTCAATTAACAGAAAGTACAGTACTCATGCATGATCTCAATGTTGGTAACTTGGTAAAACCCATCTCAAGGTGGTGTTTGATCATGTTTTTTCCATTGTGATTCATCTTTTTGTACATTTATCCCTGTTGACTGAGGAATAATACATCAGGCATCACAAACTATGACAGCCCTCAGTGACACTATAAAGACTGACAAGGTCACGGACCCTGACACATTATTTTTATTTTATTTTTTGCAATGATCTTATTTATTCTATTTGAGCCATGTATTGCGATTTTATTCTGCCATATAAAGTCCTTTGGCCAGCTGGATGTTGTTTTTAAAGTGCTATCTAAATAAATCCGATTTGATTTGAACACTGGACTCTGGGCTTGGTTGTCCTGTTAGAAACAACTTTTGCTCACAACTAGTATATATTTTCTGACCACTCTTTTGATTCTTTTATGCATTCTTTTATCATGTCTGATCCCTCTTGTGAGAAAGTTGATTGGCTCAATGCTAAATAATCACATTCCTCAATATACACAGATGCAAAACCAAGACTACTCCCCTGCCAAAGCTGAAGAAAATACTAATGGCTTTGCTGACTTTCCTTTCACTCTTCAAGAGTAATTTTATTTGTTTTGCCTCCCATAGCTTGTTCTAGTTTAGAGATGCCTATGCCCTGTGACACAGAAGTCTGTTTTCCCCAACAATGTCCTGATGAACTGTAAACCAGACAGGAGGAGGGTGTTTCATGTTTTCACTGTTGTTTTACATACATGTTAAAATTATCATTAATGATAAAAAGGGAGGATTTGTAATGGAAAAATGGAAATTAATACCCATGCTGTCTGCTCAGTATGCTCAGTTCTCATGCTATGTATTTGTACTGCTTAATCTTGTTTCATTTTTCTCCCTAACAGTTCACTTGTCTCCAAGACATTCCACAGATTCAGCCTCTACACATACACATGCACACTTCATGCACACAACTAGTCTTTATTGCCACACATACATAGCCTGTTGCATACACAGCCCAACTGTCTGGGCCCAGCTGCTAATCTGAAAAAGGAGAAACTTCTCGTTGCCAGTTAATTACAGAGCCAGCTGAGACATCTTTGGCCCTACTTTGCTGTCTGAGAAGATAACCTCTTTCTCCAGAGATTGAACTTTAATCCTGTTTTCACTTACCTGTCTGTTCCTGATTCCACAGGCGCCATCGCCATTTCTGTCCTGCCCTACTTGCCTGTGAGTCTCTGACTCTCCAGCAGCTCTGTTTTCAGTACTGCTCTGTATTACCTGCTGTGTGTTCCTGAATCTCCAGCGACGCTGCCTAACTCAACTTACCTGTGAGTTCCTGACCAGTTAGTGACACCGCTGCCATACCTGACAGGCTACTTGCCTGCTAACTCCTGGCTCTCAGAAACATGATAGCCCTACCTGCCCAGTTCACTATCTGTGAGTTCCAGACTTCTTATTTATGTTGGTACCTCTCCTGACTGCTCAACACACCTATATGATCCTGGGTCTCCAGCTTTAAAAACAACTCTCCTGCCTGTGTGACTCACCTGTGTGCTCCTGGTTCTACAGCAATGTCAACAGGACCAACTGCCTCACCTGTTCCTCCCAACTCTGCAGACAGTTCAGCCTACCCTCCTGTCTGACTCGGCTAACCACCCATGGGATGGTGCCTGCCTGCCAACTTCAAACTCTTGCCTAGCACTTGTCCATGCTGGGAGATCCCTCACCTACCCAGCATGTCTCCGATCTTCCTGGGGTCCCGAATCTCTCATCTGGTCTTAGTCATCCTTTGCCTGAATATCAGTTACTTTAATAAATCATCTGTTGTTTTTGCTACATCCAGACAGCCAAAAGAAAAGAAACCCCTACACTCAGCTTACCTATTTCTCTTAATGCTGAGTAAGTCTCCTTCAGTTCAGTAACTTCCACTCACCTGTGCACCACACTACAACCTGGTCTGCTCCTGAAACCACGACATACTCTGCCTGCCTCTTTCACTCGACGCTGAGTAATTGCACGTCACTCATGAGCTTGCTACTCTCCTGTTGCTCCTCGCTGCATCATATGCTGATCCCAAACCAGCAACACCTCAGCTCACCTGCTTTCCTCAGCGCTGAACCAGCTACCTCCAGTCCTGTGACTGCAACTCACTTGTTGCTCCTCGCTGCCTCTGAGGCTGCTCCCGAACCAGCAACAATGTAGCCTACCAGCTTCTTTGACGGTGAGTGAGCACCCTCCAGCTTTGTGTCTTAACTCCCCTTTTATTCCTCTCAGCTGCCTGAGGGGGTCCCTGGGCTACGATCAATTAGCTCTTCCACTGTTGATACCACTGTTGATACCTCTGGCTCGCCACTATGTCTGCCAGAGTCTCCAGCCTCACCATAACTTCACCAGTCCATCGACCACTTTATCTGCTTCTCACACCTCACCACTGGATTTGCTTAACTCCCTCTTCTCAAGATCATCACTGTCACCTGCTGACCAGCTCTGATGTCAGGAACCCTGGGGTTTCCCTCTGATTCCCAACTGGTGCACCAGCTTCTAGTACAGCTTGTCAGAAATAAAGTTCTTTGTTGATTCCTTCTATCTGAGTCTGCCTAGTCCTTCTGCCTAGATTAACACACTTTAGAATTTCCACCACAGAGGTCTTTGACCTCAAGGAATAAGATGAGTTTTGGAAGGTTGATGTGAGGTCGGGGGGTTGAAGAGGTGTTGCCCTCTTTCATTTATAACATTTTCATACCATGTCACAACAGTTGTACATTTAATAGGCTGAAAACAGGCCCTGAAACAACTTTTAGTTTTTACAGCTGCTGACAATTTATCTACACTGTTGACTTTTTCCAAAGTGTCCAGACAGATCCCTTTACCAACATACAGCTCAGCACAACAGTTAATCTCACATCCAGAATGTACTAATGCACGTGTCAAACTCAAAGCCCATGGGCCACATCCGGCCCGGTGTACAATTACATCTGGCCTGCGAGATCATTTTATATATCTTTTTTTTTAATGGCCCGGCGATAGGAAGCGACAATAACACACAAACTACAAATCCCATAATGCAGAGCACCAGCTGCCTTACCGAATGATAGCCTACCTGCGATCGTTCCTGCGTCAATTACATCAGATCAATCAATCATCTGTTGATGTATACAGCCCTAATTTCAAGTCAAAGCTAGCCCCATGGTCAAGAGAAAAGTTGATTCTGAAAACAGAGCCTTTCAAAATCGGTGGGAGGCTGAGTATATGTTTACTGTCATTGACAGTAAACCTGTGTGTGGAGCTAATGTGGCTGTAATTAAGGAATATAACCTAAGACGGCTGCTTTGTATGAATAACTAACTGTAAACATCGAGTGCATAGCAATAGACACAACATGGCGCCCACCGAGGCAAACGTGTTTGCACGTTCCACTCTTGAATGCCGGTTTTTTCTTCGTTTTCTTCTTTTTTGTGTGTTTTTTGCTTTTTCTGCTGTGCACAAATGTCATGCACTGCTTACATACAACAGACATGCATTGCTGGATACCGCCAACTCACAAAGCCACTGGGAATTTACTGGTTTCATACCACCGGAGCTACAACTCATTGTTTGCTCTGGCGACAATAACAACAATGGCGAGGAAAGCCACCATCGCCTGTGGGGAGCCTCCGGAGCACCAGGCAACAAGCAAGCAGGCTGAAATCAGGAGAGCAACTCAGAGACGGGGCAGGCAAGGAGGAATCCATGCTAGGCTAAAAGCTCACACTACTCCACTGCCATTACCCAGCCTCTTCCTTGCTAACGTACAGTCTCTGGAAAACAAACTGGGCGAGCTAAGGGCTAGGATTACAACACAACGGGAAATCAGAGAATGCTGTGCTCTAGTTCTCACCGAGACTTGGCTTTCTGACAGAATTCCAGACTCCGCAATTCAGCTACAAACACACACTCTACATCGAAGCAACCGCACTGCCGCTTTAGGGAAGGTAAAGGGAGGTGGTGTGTGTGTGTTTATTAATGACTAATGTTGTGGAGATGTACGGACTGTTTATAAGCACTGTTCGCCAGACGTAGAGTTTTTATTGCTGAAATGCTGGCCCTACTATCTAGCCAGAGAGCATAGTGCTGTGTTTTTAGCTGCTAACTATGTTAGCCCAAGAGCTAATCCCTCTGTGGCTCTCAGTAAACTCTATGATGTCATCAACGACATCAACGTGCTAGAGACAGCTCACCCAGATGCTGTATTTATCGCTGCAGGCGACTTTAACCAGTGCAATTTAAAGACTGTACTTCCCAAATATTGCCAACATGTGAACATTCCCACCTGGGCCAAGAACACTCTGGACCATGTTTACAGTAACATACGTGGTGCATACAGGGCTGCACCCCGCCCCCACCTTGGACGTTCGGACCACATTTCTTTGTTACTGTATCCATCTTACAGACAAAGACTGAAACAAACAAACCCTGTCACCAAACAAATTAAACTCTGGACCCCAGAGACTGAAGGCACCCTGCAGGACTGTTTCGCCCAGACAGACTGGGATGTGTTTAAAGCTGCAGCCACCTC
>NW_018128059.1:1212101-1213254 GCF_001952655.1 Monopterus albus | reverse complement strand
TTTCTCCCCGGGGGGCCTTGTCCCTCTTGGCTTCACCGGCGTGGGGTGGATCTTTGTGCTTTGAAGCCGCTTCGACCGGTTTCGCAACCGGTGGTGCCTCAAGCTTGGGACCTGGCAAGGTTTGGCCTGGTGAATGTCCGTTTACTGAGGAATAAAACCTTTACTTTAAGGGACTTTTTTAACTCTATGAATTTGGATTTTCTTTTTCTCACAGAGACTTGGGTGGATGCCGGGGATGTTGGTGCTTTTACGGACCTCTTGCCGGCGGGTCATTTGTTTTTTAGCTTGCCATGCTTGTCAGGCTGTGGTGGAGGGACAGCGTGTGTTTTAAAAGCAACTTTTTTTTGCAGGCAGTGCACTTTACCTCTGCCTACGTTTTCTAGTTTTGAAATGACTTTACTTGAGGTGGGTCGTTTGGATCCTGTACTGTGTGCTGTCATTTATAGGCCACCAAGATATAACAAGGACTTTGTGAATGACTTTGCAGATTTTATGGCTGGCGTTCGACCTCATTATGATCGTTTTCTTATATTGGGTGATTTTAATATACATGTGTGTTACCCTGATAAACAACTGGTGAGGGAATTTTTAACTATTATTGATGCTTTTGAACTGGTGCAGTGTGTGTCTGGTCCTACACATGAACAGGGACACACGCTGGACCTTGTTCTCTCGTATGGTGTGCCTGTGATTAATTTAAATATTTGTACGAATGTTTTTTCTGATCACTTGTCTATTGTTTTTGAGGCGAAACTGTTTTGTGCAGCTGGTAGCTGGTGCCTCGCGGGCGCCTGCCCGGCACTGTTGGGCACTGAACCCTTCCACTGCCGGTTTGTTTGCCACGCCGTTTGACCAGGCTATTGCGTATGCTGACAAGGCTGCTGGGGATACGGAGGGGCTTAGCGCTTGGTTTCTTTCCTCCTGCAGCCTTATACTGGACTCTGTGGCCCCGATGAAAACTGTGCTGCCTAAGACTAGGGGGGGAACCCTGGCTTGGCACTAGAACTCGTGTGGCCAGACAGACGTGCCGCAGAGCCGAAAGAAGGTGGAAGAAGGATGGACTGCAAGCTTCACTTCAAATTCTGAAGGACTGTTGGCACAATTATCAGAGGACTGTGGAAGAAGCTAAGCGGGAGTATTTGTCCAGTATTGA
>NW_018128059.1:1204919-1212048 GCF_001952655.1 Monopterus albus | reverse complement strand
TTAAACCCCCCGCAGCCTGTCTGCCTGGAAGCATCGGTTGAACAATGTAATAAGTTCTTAGTTTAATTTAATTAGAAGATTGCTGCTACAAGGGCCCCTGTGGTAAGGTTAGTGCCCGATCCTTCAGTCTATACTCCTTGTTTGACTACTTTTGATGTTTTTGAGCCGGTTACTCTGACTTTTTTGGAGGGAGTGGTTGCCCAGGCCAAGCCTTCTGGCTCCCCTCGAGATGTCGTTTCTCCGGCTCTATTTAAGAAAGTCTTCCCTTGTATTGGAGGTACGGTTTTGGATATTATTAATAGTAGTTTGTCTTCTGGTGTTGTGCCTGGACATTTTAAGCACGCAGTTTTGCAACCTCTGCTAAAAAAGCCACGTCTGGATCAATCCATGTTGAGTCATTTTAGGCCTATTAGTTACCTTTTATTTCGAAGATTTTGGAAAAAGTGGTCTATGCGCAGGTGACATCCTTTTTAGATGAGAATAACTTATTGGAGGTATTTCAATAAAGCCATGCATAGTACAGAGTCAGCCTTACTGAAGGTTATTAACGATATTTATTTGGCCACTGATGCAGGTGAATATGTGATTCTTGTCCTGCTGGACTTGACTGCGCCTTTGACATTGTTAACCATGACATATTAATATCTCGGCTTTAGGATTTAGTGGGCATTCATGGTGCTGCCCTAGCATGGTTTAAGTCATATTTATCGGGTAGATCGGTGTCTGTCGGGTCAGCAGATGTTTAATCTGTGACAACCCCTTTGTTATCTGGGGTCCCACAGGGCTCCATTTTGGGGCCTTTGCTTTTTTCACTGTATTTACTTCTCCTAGGCTCTATCTTTAGGAAACATGGTGTGTCTTTTCATTGTTATGCTGACGACGTCCAGATTATTATGCCACTGAGTAAGAAGGACACCTACTCGATTCAACCGCTTTTAGCATGTCTTGCCGATATTAAGGCCTGGATGCCGTTAAATTGTTTCAAGTTAAATGATGCTAAAACTGAGGTTATAGTGTTTGGCCAGAATACGTCTAGTGGTCCTCCTGAATACGTCTAGTGATCCTCCTCCTGTAGACTTAGGTTTCTTGGGGCATTATGTGTGACCGGTGGTCACTGGTTAGGGTGTTAAAATAGACTCTGATTTGAAAATGGAGAGCCAGATAAATGTGGTTGTAAAATCTGTTTTTTTCTATTTAAGGCAGTTAGTGAAAGTAAAACCCTTTTTGTCGTGGCGGCATTTTGAGACAGTGATCCATGCGTTTATTACATCTCGTATGGATTACTGTAATGCACTGTATGCTGGAGTTAGTCAATTGGGTCTTGCCTGCCTCCAGAGGGTCCAGAATGCCGCCGCTCGGTTATTGGTTGGGGGCATAAGAGGGACCACATAACGCCAGTGCTGATTATCTCTCCATTGGCTTCTGGTGTGTTTAGGGTTCGTTTTAAGATTCTTTTATTTGTTTATAAGTCCTTAAATGGGCTGGCAACATCCTATCTCGTAGAACTTTTGCATCCGTATAATCTGTCGCGGTGCCTTAGATCAGCTGATCAGCTTCTTCTGGAGGCAACGAGGGCTAGGTGTAAAACTAGGGGGGGATAGAGCCTTTGCTGTGGTGGGTCCAAACCTGTGGAATGCTTTGCCTCTTTATATTAGGCAGGCCCCCTCGTTGTTTATTTTTAAGTCATATTTGAAGACCTACTTGTATTCATTGATGTTTGGCCAGGAATGAGACTGTCTGTAGTGTTAGTGTTTGTTTTATTGTTTATAGTTTTTTATGTGATGATTTTAGATTTGTAATGATGATCAGTTAATAACATCTTGCTGTGACCTCTGGAAATAAACTAATAATTAGAATCCCCTTCAGGATTTCCAAATGTGGTTGGATGCATTGATGGCACACATATTCCCATCAATGCACCTACATGAAAATTAAAATTCAATTCTTATATTATTACATCAGTGTTGGGTCAATTTAAAAAAAGTATTTTGATTAATGTAATAATTACTCTCCATAAAACATATTGGATTATTTATTAATCATTACTTTACAAATCCCATATCAACCACAATAGGAATTTTAAGAAAGGGTAGACATAAAACTGCACTTTTAATTCATACAAAAATCGGTATTTTATGCAATTACTGAAGTTACTCATTCAATTACTGAAGAATTAAGAACCATTCCTTACTTTACAAGTGACAAATAATAACAATACTAACATTATTTAGTAATTACTTGCTTTTTATAGTCGCGCTGCACGCGCCTAACTCTGAGTCAACCTACTCAGAGTTGATTAAACCAACTCTTTTCAGCTGTTCTGAAACTGAAAACTCCAAGTTTTCCAACTCTGTGTAAGTCAACTCAGAGTTCAGGTTTGAACTCTGAGTTTGTTAAACCTCCTTTTTGAAACGGGCCCCTGATCACACAGAACTAACTGATGCAATCTTTAGACATATTTTAGATATTTGTAGCTGCATGTCAAAAAACATTCTGTAGCATAACCTGGATAAGACTGAAGTTTATAACTACAATTTCAAGTTCAAGGACTCAGAGAGAAACTGACCATAAAATTAAATTCTTTAAGACTGACCCTGAATCAACCAGCCATGGACTGACTAGGACCAGAAAGAGAGAATGGATTATGCTTATTTTAAAATCCTAACATTGACTGTATGTCAGTTTCTGTGTTGATTTTAAAATTATTTTACTTGTTTTAAAGCAATTCATGGTCTACTTGTCTACATATGTCGAGTGTATGAACAAGGACAACCTCTCAGATCCACTGATATTTTGATCCTTTGGGCTCTATTTTCCTGAAATAGGGTAGATATGGGCATGTTCAACAGTGTTTTGCATTCTCTTAGGCACTTCCACGCCTCTACAGGTATGTCATGAGCACACTTTAGTGTGGAACCAGGCATTACTGGACACATTGTGGAGGAGAGTGAGAATACATTATTAGAGGGTGGAATACATTGTGAGCAGGTGGAGTCAGATTTGGCTTTAGTTATGTCTAATCAAGCCAGCTCCTTTTGATGTCACTGATGTGATGGAAATAATATGAGAGGAAAGGTTATTTCCCTGTACCTTCTTTTCCTGCCAATTATGCACTTCATTTCTAGATTTTAATGACAAAGGTATTTATGTAGAAGTACTGCGCATAAATATTTACTCAGTAGTCTGAAAATATCACTGACCAGAAAGAAAGTCTCTGATCCTGTACCCAGTAACAATTATGTAGCATAATTTACTCACAGCAACTCTACCAAGATGGAGGACGTGACAGTCGCACGCGCACCTGGATATCCAGTGTACAAAATGCACAGGCCTCTCAGGGTTATTTGCATGCAACTTATAAACATATCGGTAACACTTTACAATAAGGGTACATTAACTAATAAGCATTAACTAATAGGTAACTAATGCATTTATTAATCATGTACTAATATTTTTCATGTTAAAGTATTAACTCATACATTTAATAGTTTTTAATGACACTGCTAACATTTGTTGATGCAGTAATAAGCATTAACTAAACATTAAGATGGCGGACGTGATGGTCGCACGCGCACCTGGAGCTCCTGTGCTTGCCAAGGTTCGATTAAAACCTGAGGTGTATAAAACAACTGACGATAAAGTTATAGTAGAGGATGAATTTTTGCATTTCCTCTATGTTAAACTAAGGACCTTAAGTCAGGATGAGATTGTCCTGTTGGCAGTTAATACCTTTGACACTGAGTGGATTGAGTCTTCGAAGAAAACGCTCTTTGAAGTCTGTGTCACTACCCTGCGTAACGTCTTGCATAAGGGAGTGCATAAAGACGTTAATAATGTTAAGGCTTGTCTTAAAGTTTTGAACGAGTGTGGGGAGGACACCCCCAGATTTGTGTCTCACTATCTGGATGAACTGCCACCTGTGACGTTTATGAATATGGATGTGTGTGGATTGTTTCGTAAAATGGAGCATCTTCAGGCCGAAATTACTGCGATGAAGCAAGCGGCTCACCTGCAAGCTGAAGCCAGTGACAGTCTGCGGGCTGTTGCAGCAGACACGATCAAGCGTGTCAGTGCGTTGGAAACGCGCACTGTCCGTGGCAGTGTTTTGTCGGATGCAACGGAGGCCGACCACAGTATCCCTTTGGCAGGTGAGCAGTCGAAGGTGGTGGATGGCCCCAAAGGGTCCGAGGGTTTGGTGCCGCCTGCGGGGGATAGGGCTACTTTATTGGAACACTCTGGAGAAGCGTCACCGCCCGGTTCCCCTGTGGAGCTTGGTGGCTAAAAGGGGGCAACGTCAGCTAAAGAACCCGGCTGGTGTTAGGCCTGCTCCTCGCGTAGGCATAACCCCAGCTGGTCAGAGGAAGCTGGCAAATCTGTTGTGGGTACCGGAGCAGCTGGAACTATCAAAACAATTAAGACTAAGATGGTCAGTGTCTTTGCAACAAAATTCTCACCAGACTTGGAAGCCGAAGTTTTATGTACTTATTTGAAAGAAAAACTTGGGCATGACGTCATGTGTCATAGTCTTTGATCAGGAAACACTAGGTTTGCTTCTTTTAAAGTGTCTGCTGAATGCAATGAAGTGGATGACATGTATAATCCATAGCTATGGCCCGAGGGTACATTTGTGAGGCGATATTTTGAACCATTTGAAAATTTGTTGGTGGTGCTCATGCTGCTCACTCTACCCGAGCAAGGCCCTCTCCTGGAGCAGATGCTAGCTCTAACTAATTTTTATGGATCTTAAAGTAATCTCATATAACTGTCGTGGCCTTCGCTTAGGTCATAATGTGGAGGATAAAGTTCGCCGCACTGTGGTTAAAGAGCTGCTGGAACAATGTGACATCCTATGCTTACAAGAGACTTTTCTTGCCAAGCAGGATTTATGTGGTCTTAACTCCTTGGACGATAATTTTCTCGGCACTGGAGAATCTACTACTGACTTTGGACTCGGTTTCAAGTGTGGACGAATTCCTGGTGGCGTGGCTATCTTGTGGTCTAAGAGGTTGGACCCAGTGGTTAGTGTGGTTAGGCTTGATGAGGACTGGTGTATTGCAATACGCCTGACTCTGGATAACAAGGAGCTTGTGTTTTTAAACGTCTATGCTCCTTATGAATGTAACCAGAACAAAGAGAAGTACTTGAACAAGCTTGCTTTTATTACTTTTTTTATACATAGCGACGGGTATAGCAGCGTATATATTGTGGGTGAAATGAACGCATATATATCAGATAAGGATTCTGTTTTTGCAAAGCATATGTTGCACTTTTGTGCCGATAATAATTTGATTTTGTCTAGCAGTGAGTTCCTGCCCAGTCAGAGCTTTACATATATTAGTGAGGCCTAGCATACAACATCGTGGCTCGATCATTGCATTTCTACAGGTGATGCACATGCCGCTTTGGCAGATATAGACATTCTTTACAACCTGTTCTTTTCTGATCATAACCCCGTCAAGATGACCATGAGACTTGATTTTATACCTATTTTAACTCAGTCTAATCACAAATATGGAGGTTTGGACTGGTCCTCTCTTTCTCCTGAGGGTCTTGCCAGTTACCATAATCTCACTGATAAGCGGTTACACAATATCACGTTACCTAGAGAGGCTGTTATGTGTAATGATCCTAATTGTACAGATGCTAACCACAAGACAGATATCTCTTCCATGTATCTTATTATTATCCGGGCGCTGTTGGACGTGAGTGTGCCGTTTCACAAAGATAAAGGGAAGCGTAAAACTATGCCTGGCTGGAGCACCTATGTGGCCAAATTTAAGGCTGAAGCCCGGGATGCTACAACTTCCTGGGCTCTTGCCGGTAAACCCAGATCTGGGCCAATATTTGAGCTTAAAAAGCGTGCAACTGCGAAATATAAATATGCCATACGGTTTATTGTGAAAAATGAACAAAAGATGAGGTCGGACTCTATGGTGAAAAAACTCATAACGAACAATATGAAATCATTCTGGAAGGACATCAAATACATTAACAACAGTAGATCCTCCGTACCTAATACTATTGATGGAATCTCTGATCCTGATAAAATAGCTTAGTTTTGGCGGCGTCATTACTGTGAGCTATTTAATTGTATTCTGAGTGAAACCTTTTTGGTGGGTGGGGTTGACTTTGTTGAATCTTTAAAAACCAATTAAGTTTCCCAAGCAATAAGTCATTTGTCTGAAAATAAGGCTACTGGGCTGGACCACATCTCTGTTGAACATCTTAAGTACGCCAGTCTCAGGTTATCCTCTTTTAGCCATTTGCTTCACTGCCTCTGTTATGCATGGGTTTTTGCCTGTCAGGACATTTAAGTTTATCTATAAAGACAATTGTCTCCCTAAGCTGAAAAGCATCAAGACTTGATTTGTGATCAGAATCAGCTTCAATGACCAAGTATGTTGTGCATACAAGGAATCTGTCTCAGGTACAGAGGCTCAGTGAAGCAACTTTAGGGGTACACAATTAAAGGAAAAAAGATTCATGCATATTGAACAGCATAAAAATAATCACTGAGATTTATGTCTGAAAATATTTAAAATGTAAAATTTTCATGTCTTTCAGTATGGGCGAGGGGACGGTTCGCCGTCACCTGGCAAAGAAGAAAGTGAGTTTTGGGGATTTTGGGTGTTGGCCAAAGCTGCAACAGACCCATTTTAAAACTGGTTGATCCAGACGTCATCTTCTCCTGCTAATTGTGCAATGTGTGCGTCCTGGAAGCACCATCCTCAGTGACGACTGGCAGGCCTACAGAGGTGTACTAGCCAATCATGGATACACACATTTTCCTGTTAACCACAGTCGGTGGTTTGTTGACCCATTAACAGGCAGCCACACACAGAACCTGGAGAGACCATGGGCCATATACAAGGGGATGGTATGGCGACTGCAAGGAAACAGGACAGAGGCCCTGCTAAAAGAGCATCTCTTAGTAATTGAGTGGACATACTGGCTACCTAACTGACACAAAGATGGTCCTTTTGGGAGAATAATTAAGGATATAAGGCATAGGTACAGCTTGTAAGAACACCCTGCTACCTCCCTCTTTCTCCAACCCCCCACCTGCCTCATTCAGGTATTAGTTTTTAATGTTCTTGTTCAAATTAATTAATCTGCATTTTTAAAGCTC